>NW_028114012.1:0-16896 GCF_964289735.1 Phaethon aethereus | reverse complement strand
TGGCGCTCACGAGGGAGACAAACTGCTTTGGCTGTTTCAAGGCTAGGAAAGAGCAGAGCCCCAGTCTTGCTGTTTATCTGCAATGACTGCCAGGGCAAGTGAGGACCAGCAAGACAATTCCTGCCTAGCACCTTCCTTGGAGGAGAGAGAGTGCAACGTTTCATTTTAGCATTTTGGCGCTCACGAGGGAGACAAACTGCTTTGGCTGTTTGCAAGGCTAGGAAAGAGCAGAGCCCCAGTCTTGCTGTTTATCTGCAATGACTGCCAGGGCAAGTGAGGACCAGCAAGACAATTCCTGCCTAGCACCTTCCTTGGAGGAGAGAGAGTGCAACGTTTCATTTTAGCATTTTGGCGCTCACGAGGGAGACAAACTGCTTTGGCTGTTTGCAAGGCTAGGAAAGAGCAGAGCCCCAGTCTTGCTGTTTATCTGCAATGACTGCCAGGGCAAGTGAGGACCAGCAAGACAATTCCTGCTAGCACCTTCCTTGGAGGAGAGAGAGTGCAACGTTTCATTTTAGCATTTTGGCGCTCACGAGGGAGACAAACTGCTTTGGCTGTTTGCAAGGCTAGGAAAGAGCAGAGCCCCAGTCTTGCTGTTTATCTGCAATGACTGCCAGGGCAAGTGAGGACCAGCAAGACAATTCCTGCCTAGCACCTTCCTTGGAGGAGAGAGAGTGCAACGTTTCATTTTAGCATTTTGGCGCTCACGAGGGAGACAAAGTGCTTTGGCTGTTTGCAAGGCTAGGAAAGAGCAGAGCCCCACTCTTGCTGTTTATCTGCAATGACTGCCAGGGCAAGTGAGGACCAGCAAGACAATTCCTGCCTAGCACCTTCCTTGGAGGAGAGAGAGTGCAACGTTTCATTTTGCTTTTTGGAGTGCGAGAGTGAGAAAAAGCAGAGTGCCTGTTTGCAAGGCTAGGAAAGAGCAGAGCCCCAGTCTTGCTGTTTATCTGCAATGACTGCCAGGGCAAGTGAGGACCAGCAAGACAATTCCTGCCTAGCACCTTCCTTGGAGGAGAGAGAGTGCAACGTTTCATTTTAGCATTTTGGCGCTCACGAGGGAGACAAACTGCTTTGGCTGTTTGCAAGGCTAGGAAAGAGCAGAGCCCCAGTCTTGCTGTTTATCTGCAATGACTGCCAGGGCAAGTGAGGACCAGCAAGACAATTCCTGCCTAGCACCTTCCTTGGAGGAGAGAGAGTGCAACGTTTCATTTTGCTTTTTGGAGTGCGAGAGTGAGAAAAAGCAGAGTGCCTGTTTTCAAGGCTAGGAAAGAGCAGAGCCCCAGTCTTGCTGTTTATCTGCAATGACTGCCAGGGCAAGTGAGGACCAGCAAGACAATTCCTGCCTAGCACCTTCCTTGGAGGAGAGAGAGTGCAACGTTTCATTTTAGCATTTTGGCGCTCACGAGGGAGACAAAGTGCTTTGGCTGCTTGCAAGGCTAGGAAAGAGCAGAGCCCCAGTCTTGCTGTTTATCTGCAATGACTGCCAGGGCAAGTGAGGACCAGCAAGACAATTCCTGCCTAGCACCTTCCTTGGAGGAGAGAGAGTGCAACGTTTCATTTTGCTTTTTGGAGTGCGAGAGTGAGAAAAAGCAGAGTGCCTGTTTGCAAGGCTAGGAAAGAGCAGAGCCCCAGTCTTGCTGTTTATCTGCAATGACTGCCAGGGCAAGTGAGGACCAGCAAGACAATTCCTGCCTAGCACCTTCCTTGGAGGAGAGAGAGTGCAACGTTTCATTTTAGCATTTTGGCGCTCACGAGGGAGACAAACTGCTTTGGCTGTTTGCAAGGCTAGGAAAGAGCAGAGCCCCAGTCTTGCTGTTTATCTGCAATGACTGCCAGGGCAAGTGAGGACCAGCAAGACAATTCCTGCCTAGCACCTTCCTTGGAGGAGAGAGAGTGCAACGTTTCATTTTGCTTTTTGGCGTGCGAGAGTGAGAAAAAGCAGAGTGCCTGTTTGCAAGGCTAGGAAAGAGCAGAGCCCGAGTCTTGCTGTTTATCTGCAATGACTGCCAGGGCAAGTGAGGACCAGCAAGACAATTCCTGCCTCGCACCTTCCTTGGAGGAGAGAGAGTGCAACGTTTCATTTTAGCATTTTGGCGCTCACGAGGGAGACAAACTGCTTTGGCTGTTTGCAAGGCTAGGAAAGAGCAGAGCCCCAGTCTTGCTGTTTATCTGCAATGACTGCCAGGGCAAGTGAGGACCAGCAAGACAATTCCTGCCTAGCACCTTCCTTGGAGGAGAGAGAGTGCAACGTTTCATTTTGCTTTTTGGAGTGCGAGAGTGAGAAAAAGTAGAGTGCCTGTTTGCAAGGCTAGGAAGGAGCAGAGCCCCAGTCTTGCTGTTTATCTGCAATGACTGCCAGGGCAAGTGAGGACCAGCAAGACAATTCCTGCCTAGCACCTTCCTTGGAGGAGAGAGAGTGCAACGTTTCATTTTGCTTTTTGGAGTGCGAGAGTGAGAAAAAGCAGAGTGCCTGTTTGCAAGGCTAGGAAAGAGCAGAGCCCCAGTCTTGCTGTTTATCTGCAATGACTGCCAGGGCAAGTGAGGACCAGCAAGACAATTCCTGCCTAGCACCTTCCTTGGAGGAGAGAGAGTGCAACGTTTCATTTTAGCATTTTGGCGCTCACGAGGGAGACAAACTGCTTTGGCTGTTTGCAAGGCTAGGAAAGAGCAGAGCCCCAGTCTTGCTGTTTATCTGCAATGACTGCCAGGGCAAGTGAGGACCAGCAAGACAATTCCTGCCTAGCACCTTCCTTGGAGGAGAGAGAGTGCAACGTTTCATTTTAGCATTTTGGCGCTCACGAGGGAGACAAACTGCTTTGGCTGTTTGCAAGGCTAGGAAAGAGCAGAGCCCCAGTCTTGCTGTTTATCTGCAATGACTACCAGGGCAAGTGAGGACCAGCAAGACAATTCCTGCCTAGCACCTTCCTTGGAGGAGAGAGAGTGCAACTTTTCATTTTAGCATTTTGGCGCTCACGAGGGAGACAAACTGCTTTGGCTGTTTGCAAGGCTAGGAAAGAGCAGAGCCCCAGTCTTGCTGTTTATCTGCAATGACTGCCAGGGCAAGTGAGGACCAGCAAGACAATTCCTGCCTAGCACCTTCCTTGGAGGAGAGAGAGTGCAACGTTTCATTTTGCTTTTTGGAGTGCGAGAGTGAGAAAAAGCAGAGTGCCTGTTTGCAAGGCTAGGAAATTGCAGAGCCCGAGTCTTGCTGTTTATCTGCAATGACTGCCAGGGCAAGTGAGGACCAGCAAGACAATTCCTGCCTAGCACCTTCCTTGGAGGAGAGAGAGTGCAACGTTTCATTTTAGCATTTTGGCGCTCACGAGGGAGACAAACTGCTTTGGCTGTTTGCAAGGCTAGGAAAGAGCAGAGCCCCAGTCTTGCTGTTTATCTGCAATGACTGCCAGGGCAAGTGAGGACCAGCAAGACAATTCCTGCCTCGCACCTTCCTTGGAGGAGAGAGAGTGCAACGTTTCATTTTAGCATTTTGGCGCTGACGAGGGAGACAAACTGCTTTGGCTGTTTGCAAGCCTAGGAAAGAGCAGAGCCCCAGTCTTGCTGTTTATCTGCAATGACTGCCAGGGCAAGTGAGGACCAGCAAGACAATTCCTGCCTAGCACCTTCCTTGGAGGAGAGAGAGTGCAACGTTTCATTTTGCTTTTTGGAGTGCGAGAGTGAGAAAAAGTAGAGTGCCTGTTTGCAAGGCTAGGAAGGAGCAGAGCCCCAGTCTTGCTATTTATCTGCAATGACTGCCAGGGCAAGTGAGGACCAGCAAGACAATTCCTGCCTAGCACCTTCCTTGGAGGAGAGAGAGTGCAACGTTTCATTTTGCTTTTTGGAGTGCGAGAGTGAGAAAAAGCAGAGTGCCTGTTTGCAAGGCTAGGAAAGAGCAGAGCCCCAGTCTTGCTGTTTATCTGCAATGACTGCCAGGGCAAGTGAGGACCAGCAAGACAATTCCTGCCTAGCACCTTCCTTGGAGGAGAGAGAGTGCAACGTTTCATTTTAGCATTTTGGCGCTCACGAGGGAGACAAACTGCTTTGGCTGTTTGCAAGGCTAGGAAAGAGCAGAGCCCGAGTCTTGCTGTTTATCTGCAATGACTGCCAGGGCAAGTGAGGACCAGCAAGACAATTCCTGCCTCGCACCTTCCTTGGAGGAGAGAGAGTGCAACGTTTCATTTTAGCATTTTGGCGCTCACGAGGGAGACAAACTGCTTTGGCTGTTTGCAAGGCTAGGAAAGAGCAGAGCCCCAGTCTTGCTGTTTATCTGCAATGACTGCCAGGGCAAGTGAGGACCAGCAAGACAATTCCTGCCTAGCACCTTCCTTGGAGGAGAGAGAGTGCAACGTTTCATTTTAGCATTTTGGCGCTCACGAGGGAGACAAACTGCTTTGGCTGTTTGCAAGGCTAGGAAAGAGCAGAGCCCCAGTCTTGCTGTTTATCTGCAATGACTGCCAGGGCAAGTGAGGACCAGCAAGACAATTCCTGCCTAGCACCTTCCTTGGAGGAGAGAGAGTGCAACGTTTCATTTTAGCATTTTGGCGCTCACGAGGGAGACAAAATGCTTTGGCTGTTTGCAAGGCTAGGAAAGAGCAGAGCCCCAGTCTTGCTGTTTATCTGCAATGACTGCCAGGGCAAGTGAGGACCAGCAAGACAATTCCTGCCTAGCACCTTCCTTGGAGGAGAGAGAGTGCAACGTTTCATTTTAGCATTTTGGCGCTCACGAGGGAGACAAACTGCTTTGGCTGTTTGCAAGGCTAGGAAAGAGCAGAGCCCCAGTCTTGCTGTTTATCTGCAATGACTGCCAGGGCAAGTGAGGACCAGCAAGACAATTCCTGCCTAGCACCTTCCTTGGAGGAGAGAGAGTGCAACGTTTCATTTTAGCATTTTGGCGCTCACGAGGGAGACAAACTGCTTTGGCTGTTTGCAAGGCTAGGAAAGAGCAGAGCCCCAGTCTTGCTGTTTATCTGCAATGACTGCCAGGGCAAGTGAGGACCAGCAAGACAATTCCTGCCTAGCACCTTCCTTGGAGGAGAGAGAGTGCAACGTTTCATTTTGCTTTTTGGAGTGCGAGAGTGAGAAAAAGCAGAGTGCCTGTTTGCAAGGCTAGGAAATTGCAGAGCCCCAGTCTTGCTGTTTATCTGCAATGACTGCCAGGGCAAGTGAGGACCAGCAAGACAATTCCTGCCTAGCACCTTCCTTGGAGGAGAGAGAGTGCAACGTTTCATTTTAGCATTTTGGCGCTCACGAGGGAGACAAACTGCTTTGGCTGTTTGCAAGGCTAGGAAAGAGCAGAGCCCCAGTCTTGCTGTTTATCTGCAATGACTGCCAGGGCAAGTGAGGACCAGCAAGACAATTCCTGCCTAGCACCTTCCTTGGAGGAGAGAGAGTGCAACGTTTCATTTTAGCATTTTGGCGCTCACGAGGGAGACAAACTGCTTTGGCTGTTTGCAAGGCTAGGAAAGAGCAGAGCCCCAGTCTTGCTGTTTATCTGCAATGACTGCCAGGGCAAGTGAGGACCAGCAAGACAATTCCTGCCTAGCACCTTCCTTGGAGGAGAGAGAGTGCAACGTTTCATTTTGCTTTTTGGAGTGCGAGAGTGAGAAAAAGTAGAGTGCCTGTTTGCAAGGCTAGGAAGGAGCAGAGCCCCAGTCTTGCTGTTTATCTGCAATGACTGCCAGGGCAAGTGAGGACCAGCAAGACAATTCCTGCCTAGCACCTTCCTTGGAGGAGAGAGAGTGCAACGTTTCATTTTGCTTTTTGGAGTGCGAGAGTGAGAAAAAGCAGAGTGCCTGTTTGCAAGGCTAGGAAAGAGCAGAGCCCCAGTCTTGCTGTTTATCTGCAATGACTGCCAGGGCAAGTGAGGACCAGCAAGACAATTCCTGCCTAGCACCTTCCTTGGAGGAGAGAGAGTGCAACGTTTCATTTTAGCATTTTGGCGCTCACGAGGGAGACAAACTGCTTTGGCTGTTTGCAAGGCTAGGAAAGAGCAGAGCCCGAGTCTTGCTGTTTATCTGCAATGACTGCCAGGGCAAGTGAGGACCAGCAAGACAATTCCTGCCTCGCACCTTCCTTGGAGGAGAGAGAGTGCAACGTTTCATTTTAGCATTTTGGCGCTCACGAGGGAGACAAACTGCTTTGGCTGTTTGCAAGGCTAGGAAAGAGCAGAGCCCCAGTCTTGCTGTTTATCTGCAATGACTGCCAGGGCAAGTGAGGACCAGCAAGACAATTCCTGCCTAGCACCTTCCTTGGAGGAGAGAGAGTGCAACGTTTCATTTTAGCATTTTGGCGCTCACGAGGGAGACAAACTGCTTTGGCTGTTTGCAAGGCTAGGAAAGAGCAGAGCCCCAGTCTTGCTGTTTATCTGCAATGACTGCCAGGGCAAGTGAGGACCAGCAAGACAATTCCTGCCTAGCACCTTCCTTGGAGGAGAGAGAGTGCAACGTTTCATTTTAGCATTTTGGCGCTCACGAGGGAGACAAACTGCTTTGGCTGTTTGCAAGGCTAGGAAAGAGCAGAGCCCCAGTCTTGCTGTTTATCTGCAATGACTGCCAGGGCAAGTGAGGACCAGCAAGACAATTCCTGCCTAGCACCTTCCTTGGAGGAGAGAGAGTGCAAGGTTTCATTTTAGCATTTTGGCGCTCACGAGGGAGACAAACTGCTTTGGCTGTTTGCAAGGCTAGGAAAGAGCAGAGCCCCAGTCTTGCTGTTTATCTGCAATGACTGCCAGGGCAAGTGAGGACCAGCAAGACAATTCCTGCCTAGCACCTTCCTTGGAGGAGAGAGAGTGCAACGTTTCATTTTAGCATTTTGGCGCTCACGAGGGAGACAAACTGCTTTGGCTGTTTGCAAGGCTAGGAAAGAGCAGAGCCCCAGTCTTGCTGTTTATCTGCAATGACTGCCAGGGCAAGTGAGGACCAGCAAGACAATTCCTGCCTAGCACCTTCCTTGGAGGAGAGAGAGTGCAACGTTTCATTTTGCTTTTTGGAGTGCGAGAGTGAGAAAAAGCAGAGTGCCTGTTTGCAAGGCTAGGAAATTGCAGAGCCCCAGTCTTGCTGTTTATCTGCAATGACTGCCAGGGCAAGTGAGGACCAGCAAGACAATTCCTGCCTAGCACCTTCCTTGGAGGAGAGAGAGTGCAACGTTTCATTTTAGCATTTTGGCGCTCACGAGGGAGACAAACTGCTTTGGCTGTTTGCAAGGCTAGGAAAGAGCAGAGCCCCAGTCTTGCTGTTTATCTGCAATGACTGCCATGGCCAGTGAGGACCAGCAAGACAATTCCTGCCTAGCACCTTCCTTGGAGGAGAGAGAGTGCAACGTTTCGTTTTGCTTTTTGGAGTGCGAGAGTGAGAAAAAGCAGAGTGCCTGTTTGCAAGGCTAGGAAAGAGCAGAGCCCCAGTCTTGCTGTTTATCTGCAATGACTGCCAGGGCAAGTGAGGACCAGCAAGACAATTCCTGCCTAGCACCTTCCTTGGAGGAGAGAGAGTGCAACGTTTCATTTTAGCATTTTGGCGCTCACGAGGGAGACAAACTGCTTTGGCTGTTTGCAAGGCTAGGAAAGAGCAGAGCCCCAGTCTTGCTGTTTATCTGCAATGACTGCCAGGGCAAGTGAGGACCAGCAAGACAATTCCTGCCTAGCACCTTCCTTGGAGGAGAGAGAGTGCAACGTTTCATTTTAGCATTTTGGCGCTCACGAGGGAGACAAACTGCTTTGGCTGTTTGCAAGGCTAGGAAAGAGCAGAGCCCCAGTCTTGCTGTTTATCTGCAATGACTGCCAGGGCAAGTGAGGACCAGCAAGACAATTCCTGCCTAGCACCTTCCTTGGAGGAGAGAGAGTGCAACGTTTCATTTTAGCATTTTGGCGCTCACGAGGGAGACAAACTGCTTTGGCTGTTTGCAAGGCTAGGAAAGAGCAGAGCCCCAGTCTTGCTGTTTATCTGCAATGACTGCCAGGGCAAGTGAGGCCCAGCAAGACAATTCCTGCCTAGCACCTTCCTTGGAGGAGAGAGAGTGCAACGTTTCATTTTGCTTTTTGGAGTGCGAGAGTGAGAAAAAGTAGAGTGCCTGTTTGCAAGGCTAGGAAGGAGCAGAGCCCCAGTCTTGCTGTTTATCTGCAATGACTGCCAGGGCAAGTGAGGACCAGCAAGACAATTCCTGCCTAGCACCTTCCTTGGAGGAGAGAGAGTGCAACGTTTCATTTTGCTTTTTGGAGTGCGAGAGTGAGAAAAAGCAGAGTGCCTGTTTGCAAGGCTAGGAAAGAGCAGAGCTCCAGTCTTGCTGTTTATCTGCAATGACTGCCAGGGCAAGTGAGGACCAGCAAGACAATTCCTGCCTAGCACCTTCCTTGGAGGAGAGAGAGTGCAACGTTTCATTTTAGCATTTTGGCGCTCACGAGGGAGACAAAGTGCTTTGGCTGTTTGCAAGGCTAGGAAAGAGCAGAGCCCCAGTCTTGCTGTTTATCTGCAATGACTGCCAGGGCAAGTGAGGACCAGCAAGACAATTCCTGCCTAGCACCTTCCTTGGAGGAGAGAGAGTGCAACGTTTCATTTTAGCATTTTGGCGCTCACGAGGGAGACAAAGTGCTTTGGCTGTTTGCAAGGCTAGGAAAGAGCAGAGCCCCAGTCTTGCTGTTTATCTGCAATGACTGCCAGGGCAAGTGAGGACCAGCAAGACAATTCCTGCCTAGCACCTTCCTTGGAGGAGAGAGAGTGCAACGTTTCATTTTAGCATTTTGGCGCTCACGAGGGAGACAAACTGCTTTGGCTGTTTCAAGGCTAGGAAAGAGCAGAGCCCCAGTCTTGCTGTTTATCTGCAATGACTGCCAGGGCAAGTGAGGACCAGCAAGACAATTCCTGCCTAGCACCTTCCTTGGAGGAGAGAGAGTGCAACGTTTCATTTTAGCATTTTGGCGCTCACGAGGGAGACAAACTGCTTTGGCTGTTTGCAAGGCTAGGAAAGAGCAGAGCCCCAGTCTTGCTGTTTATCTGCAATGACTGCCAGGGCAAGTGAGGACCAGCAGGACGATTCCTGCCTAGCACCTTCCTTGGAGGAGAGAGAGTGCAACGTTTCATTTTGCTTTTTGGAGTGCGAGAGTGAGAAAAAGCAGAGTGCCTGTTTGCAAGGCTAGGAAAGAGCAGAGCCCCAGTCTTGCTGTTTATCTGCAATGACTGCCAGGGCAAGTGAGGACCAGCAAGACAATTCCTGCCTAGCACCTTCCTTGGAGGAGAGAGAGTGCAACGTTTCATTTTAGCATTTTGGCGCTCACGAGGGAGACAAACTGCTTTGGCTGTTTGCAAGGCTAGGAAAGAGCAGAGCCCCAGTCTTGCTGTTTATCTGCAATGACTGCCAGGGCAAGTGAGGACCAGCAAGACAATTCCTGCCTAGCACCTTCCTTGGAGGAGAGAGAGTGCAACGTTTCATTTTAGCATTTTGGCGCTCACGAGGGAGACAAACTGCTTTGGCTGTTTGCAAGGCTAGGAAAGAGCAGAGCCCCAGTCTTGCTGTTTATCTGCAATGACTGTAAGGGCAAGTGAGGACCAGCAAGACAATTCCTGCCTAGCACCTTCCTTGTAGGAGAGAGAGTGCAACGTTTCATTTTGCTTTTTGGAGTGCGAGAGTGAGAAAAAGCAGAGTGCCTGTTTGCAAGGCTAGGAAAGAGCAGAGCCCCAGTCTTGCTGTTTATCTGCAATGACTGCCAGGGCAAGTGAGGACCAGCAAGACAATTCCTGCCTAGCACCTTCCTTGGAGGAGAGAGAGTGCAACGTTTCATTTTAGCATTTTGGCGCTCACGAGGGAGACAAACTGCTTTGGCTGTTTGCAAGGCTAGGAAAGAGCAGAGCCCCAGTCTTGCTGTTTATCTGCAATGACTGCCAGGGCAAGTGAGGACCAGCAAGACAATTCCTGCCTAGCACCTTCCTTGGAGGAGAGAGAGTGCAACGTTTCATTTTAGCATTTTGGCGCTCACGAGGGAGACAAAGTGCTTTGGCTGTTTGCAAGGCTAGGAAAGAGCAGAGCCCCAGTCTTGCTGTTTATCTGCAATGACTGCCAGGGCAAGTGAGGACCAGCAAGACAATTCCTGCCTAGCACCTTCCTTGGAGGAGAGAGAGTGCAACGTTTCATTTTAGCAGTTTGGCGCTCACGAGGGAGACAAACTGCTTTGGCTGTTTGCAAGGCTAGGAAAGAGCAGAGCCCCAGTCTTGCTGTTTATCTGCAATGACTGCCAGGGCAAGTGAGGACCAGCAAGACAATTCCTGCCTAGCACCTTCCTTGGAGGAGAGAGAGTGCAACGTTTCATTTTAGCATTTTGGCGCTCACGAGGGAGACAAACTGCTTTGGCTGTTTGCAAGGCTAGGAAAGAGCAGAGCCCCAGTCTTGCTGTTTATCTGCAATGACTGCCAGGGCAAGTGAGGACCAGCAAGACAATTCCTGCCTAGCACCTTCCTTGGAGGAGAGAGAGTGCAACGTTTCATTTTGCTTTTTGGAGTGCGAGAGTGAGAAAAAGCAGAGTGCCTGTTTGCAAGGCTAGGAAATTGCAGAGCCCCAGTCTTGCTGTTTATCTGCAATGACTGCCAGGGCAAGTGAGGACCAGCAAGACAATTCCTGCCTAGCACCTTCCTTGGAGGAGAGAGAGTGCAACGTTTCATTTTAGCATTTTGGCGCTCACGAGGGAGACAAACTGCTTTGGCTGTTTGCAAGGCTAGGAAAGAGCAGAGCCCCAGTCTTGCTGTTTATCTGCAATGACTGCCAGGGCAAGTGAGGACCAGCAAGACAATTCCTGCCTAGCACCTTCCTTGGAGGAGAGAGAGTGCAACGTTTCATTTTGCTTTTTGGAGTGCGAGAGTGAGAAAAAGCAGAGTGCCTGTTTGCAAGGCTAGGAAAGAGCAGAGCCCCAGTCTTGCTGTTTATCTGCAATGACTGCCAGGGCAAGTGAGGACCAGCAAGACAATTCCTGCCTAGCACCTTCCTTGGAGGAGAGAGAGTGCAACGTTTCATTTTGCTTTTTGGAGTGCGAGAGTGAGAAAAAGCAGAGTGCCTGTTTGCAAGGCTAGGAAAGAGCAGAGCCCCAGTCTTGCTGTTTATCTGCAATGACTGCCAGGGCAAGTGAGGACCAGCAAGACAATTCCTGCCTAGCACCTTCCTTGGAGGAGAGAGAGTGCAACGTTTCATTTTAGCATTTTGGCGCTCACGAGGGAGACAAACTGCTTTGGCTGTTTGCAAGGCTAGGAAAGAGCAGAGCCCCAGTCTTGCTGTTTATCTGCAATGACTGCCAGGGCAAGTGAGGACCAGCAAGACAATTCCTGCCTAGCACCTTCCTTGGAGGAGAGAGAGTGCAACGTTTCATTTTAGCATTTTGGCGCTCACGAGGGAGACAAACTGCTTTGGCTGTTTGCAAGGCTAGGAAAGAGCAGAGCCCCAGTCTTGCTGTTTATCTGCAATGACTGCCAGGGCAAGTGAGGACCAGCAAGACAATTCCTGCCTAGCACCTTCCTTGGAGGAGAGAGAGTGCAACGTTTCATTTTGCTTTTTGGAGTGCGAGAGTGAGAAAAAGCAGAGTGCCTGTTTGCAAGGCTAGGAAAGAGCAGAGCCCGAGTCTTGCTGTTTATCTGCAATGACTGCCAGGGCAAGTGAGGACCAGCAAGACAATTCCTGCCTAGCACCTTCCTTGGAGGAGAGAGAGTGCAACGTTTCATTTTAGCATTTTGGCGCTCACGAGGGAGACAAAGTGCTTTGGCTGTTTGCAAGGCTAGGAAAGAGCAGAGCCCCAGTCTTGCTGTTTATCTGCAATGACTGCCAGGGCAAGTGAGGACCAGCAAGACAATTCCTGCCTAGCACCTTCCTTGGAGGAGAGAGAGTGCAACGTTTCATTTTAGCATTTTGGCGTTCACGAGCGAGACAAACTGCTTTGGCTGTTTGCAAGGCTAGGAAAGAGCAGAGCCCCAGTCATGCTTTTTATCTGCAATGACTGCCAGGGCAAGTGAGGACCAGCAAGACAATTCCTGCCTAGCACCTTCCTTGGAGGAGAGAGAGTGCAACGTTTCATTTTGCTTTTTGGAGTGCGAGAGTGAGAAAAAGTAGAGTGCCTGTTTGCAAGGCTAGGAAAGAGCAGAGCCCCAGTCTTGCTGTTTATCTGCAATGACTGCCAGGGCAAGTGAGGACCAGCAAGACAATTCCTGCCTAGCACCTTCCTTGGAGGAGGGAGAGTGCAACGTTTCATTTTGATTTTTGGAGTGCGAGAGTGAGAAAAAGCAGAGTGCCTGTTTGCAAGGCTAGGAAAGAGCAGAGCCCCAGTCTTGCTGTTTATCTGCAATGACTGCCAGGGCAAGTGAGGACCAGCAAGACAATTCCTGCCTAGCACCTTCCTTGGAGGAGAGAGAGTGCAACGTTTCATTTTAGCATTTTGGCGCTCACGAGGGAGACAAACTGCTTTGGCTGTTTGCAAGGCTAGGAAAGAGCAGAGCCCCAGTCTTGCTGTTTATCTGCAATGACTGCCAGGGCAAGTGAGGACCAGCAAGACAATTCCTGCCTAGCACCTTCCTTGGAGGAGAGAGAGTGCAAGGTTTCATTTTAGCATTTTGGCGCTCACGAGGGAGACAAAGTGCTTTGGCTGTTTGCAAGGCTATGAAAGAGCAGAGCCCCAGTCTTGCTGTTTATCTGCAATGACTGCCAGGGCAAGTGAGGACCAGCAAGACAATTCCTGCCTAGCACCTTCCTTGGAGGAGAGAGAGTGCAACGTTTCATTTTGCTTTTTGGAGTGCGAGAGTGAGAAAAAGCAGAGTGCCTGTTTGCAAGGCTAGGAAAGAGCAGAGCCCGAGTCTTGCTGTTTATCTGCAATGACTGCCAGGGCAAGTGAGGACCAGCAAGACAATTCCAGCCTAGCACCTTCCTTGGAGGAGAGAGAGTGCAACGTTTCATTTTAGCATTTTGGCGCTCACGAGGGAGACAAACTGCTTTGGCTGTTTGCAAGGCTAGGAAAGAGCAGAGCCCCAGTCTTGCTGTTTATCTGCAATGACAGCCAGGGCAAGTGAGGACCAGCAAGACAATTCCTGCCTAGCACCTTCCTTGGAGGAGAGAGAGTGCAACGTTTCATTTTAGCATTTTGGCGTTCACGAGCGAGACAAACTGCTTTGGCTGTTTGCAAGGCTAGGAAAGAGCAGAGCCCCAGTCTTGCTGTTTATCTGCAATGACTGCCAGGGCAAGTGAGGACCAGCAAGACAATTCCTGCCTAGCACCTTCCTTGGAGGAGAGAGAGTGCAACGTTTCATTTTAGCATTTTGGCGCTCACGAGGGAGACAAACTGCTTTGGCTGTTTGCAAGGCTAGGAAAGAGCAGAGCCCCAGTCTTGCTGTTTATCTGCAATGACTGCCAGGGCAAGTGAGGACCAGCAAGACAATTCCTGCCTAGCACCTTCCTTGGAGGAGAGAGAGTGCAACGTTTCATTTTAGCATTTTGGCGCTCACGAGGGAGACAAACTGCTTTGGCTGTTTGCAAGGCTAGGAAAGAGCAGAGCCCCAGTCTTGCTGTTTATCTGCAATGACTGCCAGGGCAAGTGAGGACCAGCAAGACAATTCCTGCCTAGCACCTTCCTTGGAGGAGAGAGAGTGCAACGTTTCATTTTGCTTTTTGGAGTGCGAGAGTGAGAAAAAGCAGAGTGCCTGTTTGCAAGGCTAGGAAAGAGCAGAGCCCGAGTCTTGCTGTTTATCTGCAATGACTGCCAGGGCAAGTGAGGACCAGCAAGACAATTCCTGCCTAGCACCTTCCTTGGAGGAGAGAGAGTGCAACGTTTCATTTTAGCATTTTGGCGCTCACGAGGGAGACAAAGTGCTTTGGCTGTTTGCAAGGCTAGGAAAGAGCAGAGCCCCAGTCTTGCTGTTTATCTGCAATGACTGCCAGGGCAAGTGAGGACCAGCAAGACAATTCCTGCCTAGCACCTTCCTTGGAGGAGAGAGAGTGCAACGTTTCATTTTAGCATTTTGGCGTTCACGAGCGAGACAAACTGCTTTGGCTGTTTGCAAGGCTAGGAAAGAGCAGAGCCCCAGTCATGCTTTTTATCTGCAATGACTGCCAGGGCAAGTGAGGACCAGCAAGACAATTCCTGCCTAGCACCTTCCTTGGAGGAGAGAGAGTGCAACGTTTCATTTTGCTTTTTGGAGTGCGAGAGTGAGAAAAAGTAGAGTGCCTGTTTGCAAGGCTAGGAAAGAGCAGAGCCCCAGTCTTGCTGTTTATCTGCAATGACTGCCAGGGCAAGTGAGGACCAGCAAGACAATTCCTGCCTAGCACCTTCCTTGGAGGAGGGAGAGTGCAACGTTTCATTTTGATTTTTGGAGTGCGAGAGTGAGAAAAAGCAGAGTGCCTGTTTGCAAGGCTAGGAAAGAGCAGAGCCCCAGTCTTGCTGTTTATCTGCAATGACTGCCAGGGCAAGTGAGGACCAGCAAGACAATTCCTGCCTAGCACCTTCCTTGGAGGAGAGAGAGTGCAACGTTTCATTTTAGCATTTTGGCGCTCACGAGGGAGACAAACTGCTTTGGCTGTTTGCAAGGCTAGGAAAGAGCAGAGCCCCAGTCTTGCTGTTTATCTGCAATGACTGCCAGGGCAAGTGAGGACCAGCAAGACAATTCCTGCCTAGCACCTTCCTTGGAGGAGAGAGAGTGCAAGGTTTCATTTTAGCATTTTGGCGCTCACGAGGGAGACAAAGTGCTTTGGCTGTTTGCAAGGCTATGAAAGAGCAGAGCCCCAGTCTTGCTGTTTATCTGCAATGACTGCCAGGGCAAGTGAGGACCAGCAAGACAATTCCTGCCTAGCACCTTCCTTGGAGGAGAGAGAGTGCAACGTTTCATTTTGCTTTTTGGAGTGCGAGAGTGAGAAAAAGCAGAGTGCCTGTTTGCAAGGCTAGGAAAGAGCAGAGCCCGAGTCTTGCTGTTTATCTGCAATGACTGCCAGGGCAAGTGAGGACCAGCAAGACAATTCCAGCCTAGCACCTTCCTTGGAGGAGAGAGAGTGCAACGTTTCATTTTAGCATTTTGGCGCTCACGAGGGAGACAAACTGCTTTGGCTGTTTGCAAGGCTAGGAAAGAGCAGAGCCCCAGTCTTGCTGTTTATCTGCAATGACAGCCAGGGCAAGTGAGGACCAGCAAGACAATTCCTGCCTAGCACCTTCCTTGGAGGAGAGAGAGTGCAACGTTTCATTTTAGCATTTTGGCGTTCACGAGCGAGACAAACTGCTTTGGCTGTTTGCAAGGCTAGGAAAGAGCAGAGCCCCAGTCTTGCTGTTTATCTGCAATGACTGCCAGGGCAAGTGAGGACCAGCAAGACAATTCCTGCCTAGCACCTTCCTTGGAGGAGAGAGAGTGCAACGTTTCATTTTAGCATTTTGGCGCTCACGAGGGAGACAAACTGCTTTGGCTGTTTGCAAGGCTAGGAAAGAGCAGAGCCCCAGTCTTGCTGTTTATCTGCAATGACTGCCAGGGCAAGTGAGGACCAGCAAGACAATTCCTGCCTAGCACCTTCCTTGGAGGAGAGAGAGTGCAACGTTTCATTTTAGCATTTTGGCGCTCACGAGGGAGACAAACTGCTTTGGCTGTTTGCAAGGCTAGGAAAGAGCAGAGCCCCAGTCTTGCTGTTTATCTGCAATGACTGCCAGGGCAAGTGAGGACCAGCAAGACAATTCCTGCCTAGCACCTTCCTTGGAGGAGAGAGAGTGCAACATTTCATTTTGCTTTTTGGAGTGCGAGAGTGAGAAAAAGCAGAGTGCCTGTTTGCAAGGCTAGGAAAGAGCAGAGCCCCAGTCTTGCTGTTTATCTGCAATGACTGCCAGGGCAAGTGAGGACCAGCAAGACAATTCCTGCCTAGCACCTTCCTTGGAGGAGGGAGAGTGCAACGTTTCATTTTGCTTTTTGGAGTGCGAGAGTGAGAAAAAGCAGAGTGCCTGTTTGCAAGGCTAGGAAAGAGCAGAGCCCCAGTCTTGCTGTTTATCTGCAATGACTGCCAGGGCAAGTGAGGACCAGCAAGACAATTCCTGCCTAGCACCTTCCTTGGAGGAGAGAGAGTGCAAGGTTTCATTTTAGCATTTTGGCGCTCACGAGGGAGACAAAGTGCTTTGGCTGTTTGCAAGGCTAGGAAAGAGCAGAGCCCCAGTCTTGCTGTTTATCTGCAATGACTGCCAGGGCAAGTGAGGACCAGCAAGACAATTCCTGCCTAGCACCTTCCTTGGAGGAGAGAGAGTGCAACGTTTCATTTTGCTTTTTGGAGTGCGAGAGTGAGAAAAAGCAGAGTGCCTGTTTGCAAGGCTAGGAAAGAGCAGAGCCCGAGTCTTGCTGTTTATCTGCAATGACTGCCAGGGCAAGTGAGGACCAGCAAGACAATTCCTGCCTAGCACCTTCCTTGGAGGAGAGAGAGTGCAACGTTTCATTTTAGCATTTTGGCGCTCACGAGGGAGACAAACTGCTTTGGCTGTTTGCAAGGCTAGGAAAGAGCAGAGCCCCAGTCTTGCTGTTTATCTGCAATGACAGCCAGGGCAAGTGAGGACCAGCAAGACAATTCCTGCCTAGCACCTTCCTTGGAGGAGAGAGAGTGCAACGTTTCATTTTAGCATTTTGGCGTTCACGAGCGAGACAAACTGCTTTGGCTGTTTGCAAGGCTAGGAAAGAGCAGAGCCCCAGTCTTGCTGTTTATCTGCAATGACTGCCAGGGCAAGTGAGGACCAGCAAGACAATTCCTGCCTAGCACCTTCCTTGGAGGAGAGAGAGTGCAACGTTTCATTTTAGCATTTTGGCGCTCACGAGGGAGACAAACTGCTTTGGCTGTTTGCAAGGCTAGGAAAGAGCAGAGCCCCAGTCTTGCTGTTTATCTGCAATGACTGCCAGGGCAAGTGAGGACCAGCAAGACAATTCCTGCCTAGCA
>NW_028114013.1:0-40843 GCF_964289735.1 Phaethon aethereus | reverse complement strand
GTCAGTAACAGGTGCAAAAGGAGAACCCTTCAAAGTCCCCATCTTAGAAGAAGTAGAGATTGAGACAGAGACAAAAATTTGTTTAAATGATTTACTTTTATTACCAGAAGCAGAATATAACCTATTAGGGAGGGACTTGATTTTAAAACTAAACCTAACTATTCAGAACCAAGGAGATCGGTTATATATTAACTTATGTACCTTAACCCAACTTGATGAGGAAAAAATTGACCCCCAAGTATGGTATAAGGAAGGAGATGTTGGGAGATTAGATATGGAACCCATCAAGGTACAAATAACAGACCCTCATAAGCCAATTAGAATTAAACAATATCCTATATCTATAGAAGGCCGGAGAGGTCTAAAACCTATTGTGGATAAATTACTAAAAAATGGGACTTTGGAACCATGTATGTCACCCCACAATACCCCGATACTCCCTGTAAAGAAATCAGATGGTACATATAGGATGGTACAGGATTTGAGAGCCGTGAATCGGCGAACAATCACCAAATTCCCTGTCGTGGCAAATCCTTATACTTTATTGAGTCACCTGTCTCCTAAACATATTTGGTATAGTGTAATAGATTTGAAAGATGCCTTTTGGGCCTGTCTTTTGGATAAGGGGTTCAGAGATTATTTTACCTTTGAATGGGAAGACCCCGAAACAGGACGAAAAACAACAATTAAGGTGGACTGTGCTACCACAAGGGTTTACGGAGTCACCAAATTTGTTTGGACAGACCTTAAAGAAAATCTTACAAGGTTTTACAGTACACGAGGAGGGAAAAATTATTACAATATGTGAATGATTTACTGGTAGCAGGAGAAACTGAAGAGGAGACCCGAAAAGCCACCATTAGATTGTTAAATTTTTTAGAGAAAAAGGGATTAAAAGTGTCCTGCTCGAAATTACAATTTATAGAGCAAGAAGTAAAATATTTGGGACATTGGTTAAGCAAAGGAAAAAAAAAGAAATCAGATCCTGACCGGGTTTCTGGTATTTTAATCCTAAGACCTCCACAGACTAAAAAGGGAATGGAAAAAAAAAACAACAAACAAACAAAAAAAACCAAAAAACCCACACACACTGGTGGGATATTTATCCAAATTGTTAGATTCGGTGAGCAGGGGGTGGCCAGCATGTCTCCAAGCCCTAGTTGCTATGGCATTATTGATAGAGGAAGCTAGGAAAATTACCTTTAGTGTACCTCTAAAGGTATATACGCCACATAATGTTAGGAATGTCCTCCAACAGAGGACAGAGAAATGGTTGACAGATAGTAGACTTTTGAAATATGAAACCATCTTGATAGATTCACCTAATTTGGAATTAGGAGTCACCTCTGCCCAGAGCCCCGCTCAGTTCCGGTTTGGGGAACCCTCAGAAGCAGTAGTGCTATAACACAATTGTTTAGAAGTTATAGAATCCCAGACAAAAGTAAGGCTCAATCTTAGAGATATTGAATTAGAGGGAGGAGAAAAATTGTTTGTAGATGGATCCTCCCAAGTAATAGAAAGGAAGAGAAAATCAGGATATGCAAAAATTGACAAGGACTTAGAACTTGTGGAATCAGGACCTCTGAGTCCATCATGGTCAGCTCAGGCTTGTGAGCTTTATGCCTTATGTAGGGCCCTGGAATTATTAAAAGAAAGAAGAGGGACCATATTCACAGATTCCAAATATGCATATGGAGTAGTCCATACTTTTGGAAAAATTTGGGAGGAAAGAGGCTTGATTAACACTCAAGGAAAGAACTTAATACATCAGGAGTTGATAGTAAAATTTTAAAAGTGTTAAGAGAACCAAAGGAAATAGCCGTGGTGCATGTGAGGGGACACCAAAAGGGATTAGATTATCGAATTAGAGGAAATAATTTAGCAGATAAGGAGGCTCAGGAAGCAGCCTTGAGGATTGAAACTGTTAAAATTAATCATACACAAACAAGGGAGGACACTAGTGGAAGAGGATAAGAGGAAAAGGAGAAAAAGTTTACGCTGGAGGAACAAGCAAAATTAGAGAAAATAGGAGCTAGAGTGGAACAAGGGAAATGGACATTACCTGATGAGCGAGAGATGTTGCCAAAAGCTTACGCTAGGCAGGTATTAGAACGCTTACACGCGCAAACACATTGGGGTACAAAAGTGTTAAGTGATCATTTCCTTAAACAGTTTGGCTGTATTGGAATTTTTTGAAATAGCAAGGCAAATTACACAAGGGTGTTTAACTTGTCAAAGGGCAAATAAGGCCGTGTTTCAACAAGTGGCCATGGGAGGAAGAAAACTAGCTTATAGACCGTTTGAAAGGATTCAAGTCGACTTTACCAAATTACCAAGAATAGGAAGATTGAAATATTTGTTAGTTATAGTAGACCATTTAACACGATGGGTCGAAGCCTATCCTGTAGCAAGAGCGACAGCTCAGACGGTGATAAAATTTTACTAGAACACCTAATCCCCAGGTATGGGATAATACAATATATTGATTCTGATCAAGGCACTCGCTTTACTTCTAAAATTATAAAATCCTTGTGCCAATCATTAGGTATTAAATGGGAATATCATACCCCATGGCATCCTCAAAGTTTGGGAGTAATAGAAAGAATAAACCAAACAATAAAGCAAGAGCTAGCGAAGCTAATGGTTGAAACACAGATGCCATGGACTAAATGTTTACCGCTAGCCCTTCTTAACATAAGGATCAAACCGCACAGTGAGACTGGATTATCGCCATATTAGGTTTTATACGGCATGCCCTATCTCCGAGGGAAACAATGTAGTGGAAGATTATAATATTCGGAAATATGTTATCATTTTAGGAGAAAGGTTGAAAGAACTAAGAGATATAGGAATAATGGCACAAACCCTACCTTTGGGGTTTGCAATCCATCAATTCAAACCAGGGGATAAGGTACTGATCAAAACTTGGAAGAAAGAAACTTTAGTTCCTTCATGGGAAGGACCCTTTGTTGTATTGTTAACTACAGATACTGCCATCCGGACTGCGGAAAAGGGGTGGACACACGCGACTCGAGTAAAAGGACCCATGAAAGACTGGAAAGTTATTTTACAACCTGGAACCACAAAAATAACATTAAAAAGGGAATGAACGTATGAGAAATGATCACGAATTAAAGACTATAGCATTAAGCAATTATCGGGCAGGACTAAGTTTATGTCCACTCTGTAAACCATGTTGTATGATTATTGAGGGTTAGGTGTAACCTGTGTAACAAATATATCATTTCCCACAGAGGCTAACAGGGACGTTTTCAAATTCAAAGCTGAAGTTTCCTCTGCATTCAGTGTGGACAGACTACTCCTATAGGAGATTTCTGGTGGGTAAGATTTATTACTGTCATCGAAATAAAGAAGTCCGCTTGAGAAGGGGGAGAGGGCAAGACCGGGTGGGGATTCTCAGTCGCGACCAAGTAAGGCCAGTCAAGGACGAGCACCCCTTGTAGCTGATGCCTCCGACCATGAGATCCCTTACCGGACCTCTCCTGATTTTACTCGGACTCACCAACCTGGTGACAGGTAATCAAAATTGCACCGAGTGCATAAGAACCGCCCAGCACGGACGAGTAAGTAATAAAACATTAATGTACCACACCTATTACGAGTGCAAAGGGAAACAGAACGGGAGTTGTATATACAATGGAACACAGTATAAGAAATGCTCGGTGGAAAATGATACTGTTTGTTACGATCCAAAGGAACTTCTTTATCAATAGTGGGTAGAAATGAAAACAAATTCGGAAGTAGGAAGATTAATTGGAATAAGTAAGGATATGGCCAATTTGAGCACATCAGTATCGGTAATTTTTGATGCATGCGATATTATAGAGGATGATTTGGATATTAATTGTGGGAGTGTAGAGTGGAGATGATACTATAGTAATCAACTAAAATATATTTGCCCAGGTGGAGGTGGACGTCAATGTCAGATAAATCCTGATTATGTACCTAGTCAAACGGTGAGATATCAGTCAGCACACCTGTGTGGAAGAAGGGGATGGTCTTGTGTATGTTAGGATACTGCAAGCTGGGGATATGACAGCCAATGTGGGGATTTACAAGCTTCAATCACAAGGGTACAAACAGACAATAATTGTACAACCTGTACCTGTAATTTAGTAAATGTAACCCTTACAAATTTAGAAATTTGGAAACAGAAAAAAATAACCAAAATTGGACTTAAGATATATGGACCTGGAGAAGACCCAGGTGTAGTTATTAATATTGAAATGAAAGAAAAGAGAATCGGTGCAGCATAGACTGTTATTTAAGTCATTTTGTCATGAAATGGAAACAGGAACGAAATATGAAATTCCCACAGTGGCTAAAAATCTATTTGTAAATCTTGCTGAGAACATTGCTAAGTCACTAAATGTAACTAATTGTTATGTATGTGGTGGAACTAATCAGGAGAGAATTGGCCCTGGGAGGCCCAAGAGAGCAACATACCAGACCCTAATGTTTAGAACATATCAACTCAGGTCAGGAAACAACAATGGATATTACAAACCAGCATAATAAGAAGAAGCTGTTGGCAAAATGACGCTGGGAGTAAACCAGTCGGATATTTAGTATGTGAAGGGGGATATAACTGGAATAGTACTTACCAAAAGTAGGATAAATGGGGCACTGCCCAAGAAATAAGTAAAAATCATGCGAATTGGACCAACGGAACCACTATTGATAAAGGGTGGTCAAGTCCAGAAGGGCAATATTGGATCTGTGGAAAATTTGCATATACCCGATTACCAAAAAATTGGACCGGAGCGTGCGTGTTAGGAACTATACGGCCAAGCTTTCTCTTATTACCTATAAACCGAGGAGAACGCCTAGGGGTACTGGTATATACAGACGCATTAGAAACTCACAACCGAAGGGGAAAAAGAGAGCTACAAATAGGAAAATGGAAAGATAATGAGTGGCCACCTGAAAGAATAATAGCATATTATGACCCAGCGACATGGGCAGAAGATGGGTCCTGGGGATATAGGACCCCCATTTATATGTTGAATAGAATAATCAGGTTGCAAGCTGTAGTAGAAATAATTGTAAATAAAACGGGTAATGCTCTAGGATTGGTGGCTAAACAAAATACTAAAATGCGTACAGCCCTATATCAAAATAGACTCGCACTAGACTATTTACTAGCACAGGAAGGAGGAGTCTGTGGAAAATTTAATCTCACAAATTGTTGTTTAGAGATAAATGATGAAGGAAAAGCCATCAATGAATTAGTAAGAGAAATGAAAAAAGTAGCCCATGTGCCAGTCCAAACGTGGAATGGAATAAATGTCCAAGGACTATGGACAACGTGGGAAAATTTATTCTCAGGAAACTGGGTAACAAAAATCATTATCGTTTTGTTAGGATTGTTTGGAGGTATGTTAATAATACCATGTCTAATTCCTTGTCTTTCACAAGCTGTAGCTTCTGCGATTAATGGAATGAAATTTACAGCCACTCCAATAGAACCAACACAGAGTGAGAGAAAACATGTTTTAATGTTGGTAAAACATATAGAGGAACCCGAGTTAATACCCATCAAACAAACTTTAAATAAATTTTACACGAATCACAGTGGTGAAAAAGAAAACGGGGGATTGTGAGGAATGAGCGATTCGTGTAAAGAAAATCTAGTGAATATAAGCTTGAAGCAAATGTCATTTATATTGAAATAAAGGAATATATGTAGGGCATGACCATAAACAGGGGAGTGGTAGTCTTTATGTAACTTCCTGATAAGTATAGTTTGGGTAACTCCCTTGATATGTGAAGCTTATGTAGCCTCCTGATATGTAAGTTAGTTCCTGATATACTAGTGCAAACCAGTGTTGTAAATAACCGCAGAAATGTCAAGAAAATGTATAGCCAAATAAGGTAGCATAATATAAGTGGAATAACGGAGCGCCTGCACAAACAGAGAGGTCATGTAGGGTGCACTGACGAAGAGGAGCATCTTCCTCCCAACGACCACCGGACGACCACCTAGAAAAAGATGAAGCATGCGCAGACCGGGGAAGTGGTGACGTACTTAAAGAAAGAGTCATCTTCCAAGAAAAAGGCGGAGAAAGGCAAGAAACGAAGCCTAGAGAAGTATAAAGGAAGGAACTGTAAGAAGTGAAGGTGTGCATCTTGGTGGAGCGGAGACTCCCGGCGCACCCAGCGCTGTTTGCTTGCCTCTATTTGTTTAATAAATTGAAAACTTAAATTGGAATCCTGTTTGGGACTAAATCATTTATCACAAAACCATTCTTCAAGCAGCTGCAGGCTGCAGCTACTGCAGTGCCCTGACCCTCCACTTCCCCAGGCTAAACAAGCCGTTGTTAAAAATAAATATATTAAGGTCTGCGCCCGCGATCCTGCAGACACCGCCCCCCCCCGCGACACACGCGCGCTCAGACTCACTCAGCCACCCCCCCCCGCGCGCGTGCGCTCCCCCTCCCTGCGCTGCAGCTCCGGACCCGCAGGCCGGTGGGTGCGGCCCCCCCCGGCCGGAGACTCTCCGGCGCCCCGGAGCAGCGGGGGGCAAGCGGGGCTGCAGCCGCGCGTGCCCCGCTGCCCGGCAACCGGCCCCCCCGGCGGCGGGGGAGGGAGCCTGGCGCAGAGGCTGGCTGGGGGAGGGGGGATGGCGGCGCTTTTCGGAGGTTTCTGTTTGGGTCGGTTGGGTTCGGGGTTTTTTTTTTCTCTTTTCGTTTTTCACCTCCCCCGCCGTTCGCGTTCGTTGGTTTTCACCGCGCGGCGGCGGCGGCCCGCGCGCAGCGGGGCTGTTGTGCCAAACGCGGGTTCCGTCACCCGGTGCGCAGAGCGCCGGGAAACACACGGAGTCGAGACGGCGGCTTTTCTTCCGCCCCTGCGCCGAGCTGGGTGCCGGTGGTAGGCCCACAAAGCTGGCGCGCCTCGGTTAACGCAGGGAAAATATTTCTACGCTCCGAGCAACAAGTCACCGTTATTTTCTTGAGAGCTGGCGCAGGCGCCCTTGCGCCTGTTGGTTCCCGCAAGCCTCGTCTCCACGGCGACAGCGTCCTCCTTTTTTACTGCGCGTGCCCCGTGAGGAAGGGGCTTCTGTGGGTAGGGGTCTTCCCCTACCGGAGGGCAGGCTTGTGCTATGCCGAGTCGATGTTAATTAGATGTTACTTAGGATAGTTCACTCAAAGGTCGGCAGTTGCGTTCCCTTTGCGGTTGCCTTGTTCCTTCCCTCAGGCTTGCGCCTCGTTGACTCCTGACAGAGCCTAAACAATACCCCCGCTTTGTGCCTCGCATACCTTCAGCAGGGTGACTGACCGACGGACTGGCCGACCGACGGACTGAGGACGAAAGGCGGGAGGGGGGCACGGGTGCGGCAGGGACGCCGCGGGGTCCTAAAGTCTCCCGCCTTCCTTCCTTCCCCGGGCCGGCAAAACTGCTGGCGGAAGGGGGAGGGGGGGTGTCTCCGTGTGTGCGTGTGGCCGCGGGCGAGGGGTTCGTGCCGGGGCCGGTTTGGGAGCGTGTGTGGCGGGTGTGCACGCAGTAAGAAACGAAAAAGTCTGGTAACGCTGTGGACAACGCCGCCTTCTCTGCTACAGCCTGCGCTGTGGCCCGCCTCGGTGTCCGCCTGCGGGCGATGTGCTCGGCTCGGCTCCCGGTTGAAGCCGTCCCTGGGAAAGCAGCAGCCCCGTGCCTCGGCCTGGGCAGAGACCTGCGTCCCCGAGGCCGGGCTCCGGCTGCCGGAGAGGTGGGCCGCGCCTCTCGCTAGCGGCCGTCGGCGTGTCCGTCGCCAGCGGGATGCGTTCCAGTGGTGAGCAGCGCCCAGAGGACAGGCCCAGCAGCCTCAGGCAAAGCGGGGTCGCTGCTTTGCTGATGGTGGTGTCCGAAAAGGCGGTTTCGTTTCCCGGCGTGCGATAGGCCAGTCTCACACACCGAGACGAGATACCGGTTTATTCCAGACCTGCGCAGAGCTGGGTGCTGGGTGGTAGGCCCACAAAGCTGGCACCCCGCGGTTAACACCCGGAAAATATTTGTAGGTTTCTAGCAACACTTACCAGTATTCTTAAACATACCTCAACTGCCACCACGTTTACACATAAGCAGATTAACTTCTGGCGGCCTTGTAGCAATGGGGCTCGCTGCGGTGGGGTGGGGAGGGCGGGCGGCTGGGGCTGGGCACCGCCGCCTCTGCCTGGTCCCCGGTCCCCGGTCCCCGGTGGTGAGAGAGAAGAGTAAGAAAAGGTAAGGGGGAGGGAGGCTAGATAAATAAATAGCTAAAAAAATGACAATCAAAAAGAAACGGGGGGTGTGCAGGGTGCGTGTGGGTGTCTTGACACAGAACTCTCCGGGGTGAGGGCAGGCGGGCGGTTTGGGAGGAGGGAGTGGGGAGAGCAGGTTTAGGACAAATGCTGATCTGGCACTCTCTGCTAATTCTTGATGGATTAACATACACCGACCTATGGTTAATGAATGTAATAAATAATTCATTAACCGGTAATTAATATACGAAGTAATGATTAGCGATAGAGCAATACAGATTAATATTTACTGGAATTAACATCCAGTGGATTAAGATCACGTTAATAAGGAACTACTTTACTGGTAACAAGTTCTAGGTGAGGAACAGAGCCGTCGTGTAGCACGTGTAATTAATGATAATTAATAATGATGAATTGATAGTAGATAATTACAACAGTAAATCAGAGTGATGATAAAGAAAAAAAAATACATGATAAGTAACTGGAGGACAGTAGTGTTAATGCAGTACCACAAAATACTAATAAATAAAATAATCGATCTTAATAGGTAACGACTGTTATTAATAAGTAATTATTAATGATTGATTTAGACTAATTTGATTAATAAAAACTTAATCAGTTCATTAATTTTTTATTCATTTATTTGTTGTAGACCGATAGATACTATATAACTCAAATAGCATCGATCAATAGGAATGAAGAGTTAATAAGAATTTCAGTTATTAATAATGGTCAGCTTACTCACGTTTGATGGAGGTCTTTGTGGCCTTGCCGTAGAACATCAGGCTGCAAGGCTTTCGCCTCATCCCCGACATCACTCAACAATAGTCAGTTATGAGACTGTCTGACTGCAACCCATCAGGGTTGCTTTTGAAGAGGAGCGTGTTGCTCCAGTCAAACCCTGCTACTCCCTACAGACCCACAGTGGTTTCCCACATTATCCACCCTGTGACCTTAGTCACAACTCACTGAGAGGAACATTGTGTAATTTGTATTTAGGTGGGTCGAGGCATTCATCTCTCCTTCCTGTGTTTTCATCCTCTCTTGTTGGTTGGTAATTTATTGTTGGGATCACACTGCACGGCTCGACCTTAAGGAGGAGGAGCTGCAGCATTGAGAAGCTGGTAAACAGCTAGATATCTGCACGGCTCGGCCTTGAGAAGAGGGAGCTGTGGCATTGGGAAGCTGGTAAACAGCTGGACATCTGCAGGGCTCGGCCTTGAGGAGAAGGAGCTGTGGTAAACAGCTAAGAAGCAGCACTGTATAAGAAAAACAGGATGGAACCCGGACCACGTAGCAGTAACCGCAAGTAGGAGGAGTATGATAATGCAATCTTTAGGGCTAAGCCAATGACTGTAAGACAAGTATGCATAAGGTAGAACTTAGTGTATAAATATGTGTAAGGTTTTGCAATAAAGTTGAAGCTTGCCTTATCACTCATATTGAGTCGACTGCTTGCCTTCCCTCGCTCGTCGCAATTTATAATAGGGGATGGTATTAAAGGGATGTATTCAGGATCATAGATGTGGATCCTCTTAACACGCATGGTTACAGCTCTAGTTATCATAGATTTCACACGTGACAATCAAATACGGACAATAACAATCATTATGATAAACATTAATACATACTGGGTTAGACTATGATCCCATCCACTAACTTTTAATCTGAGCCAACTGAAAATATTTTAAATCCACCTCGTTCATTGCCAGTTGCTTGGTTTCATCTTCTCATTGAGCTCATGGGTTTGGTCCACAGTTTTTTGCATTTCATCTCTAGCTTGATGCAGAGTAGCGGACACATTTGGAATTGACAGCAGGTTTTGCCAGGATAGGTGTTATTCAGCCATCCACAAACGCTGTTCTCCTTTAGTAGTACCATATTCAATGCTAATTGATTTTCTAAAGTCATCTGTGAGGCTGCTCGTGGGTACAAGCTGGGTGTTGCTTAGCCTTGCTGGCTGGCTGCATACAATTAGCTAGAGTCTCTCCTTGCCATGGTAGATTTTCTAGATATAATCAATTTTCAATTATCACAGCCGAAGAAGTCCAAAACAATCCCATTGCTAAGCTTACTCTCATCCCTGCTGTATAATAGCTTGGCCGTGACACGGAGGGCAATACATTTCTCTTTGTTCTGTACCCTCTTGGTTTCATTAATGACTACAGTGAATGACTCCTGAGTATGATTAAAAGCTATTATGGGAGATAAACTTGTGGAATTCCTAAAGTGCATTCTAACCCATCCCAATAGGGTTGACTGTAATCTGATATCTCTTCATTAGAACATACCCATACGGTCTCAAGCAGTGCAGGATACATTAGAGTGGTACTTGTGCTCTTTACTACTGGCTCATGAGTCTTGCATCCGTTTTTTATAATGTTGGGAAGGAATCCTACATTTACTAGCCATGTGTTTAGAGGATTCTATCTGACATGCTGTCTGTAAGCTAGGGATTGGAGCACTGTAATTGTGGCACAGGCATATACTTCTTAAGGCGTGATGGAGGTCTGAGGCAAACGGTATCCATAGATAATCATCCATATTGTAACAATTTATCTTGTTTATACAATTCCATAGCCTGTCTGGTTCCAATGACATGGTATAATGGGGTCTCTTCACCCATTGTTTAAAACGTCTTTTATGATCAGGGGTGGTCCATATGCAAGAAACATTACTAGATTGTGGGCCACATGCAGATCCATACTTAGAGGTGTGAAATATGTTCATCTGATTCGTGTGATGAAGTGTAATCTTCTGGACTTTTATGGATTTCTCCTGCACCATAAAAAGGGGTATTTTACAGGAGAAGGTTAAACTACTTGGCTCGTATATCAGCTCAAACCAGTTTGACCACTGACCGCATAGTATTGTGTAAAGAAAGTGCATGCATAAGGTTTGGGGTCATCCTGGGGGCACGCCGAGGAAGATTCGAGAAGACTCTAGCAGGAGAAGAGGGCATGTGCTGAAGAAGACATGCCTGTTCATTAATATGTATTAACGGACAGGATATAAACCAGGAACAGGAGCTGTACCGCGTGCGTCTTGGTGGAGCGGAGACTCCCGGCGCACCCAGCGCTGTTTGCTTGCCTCTATTTGCTTAATAAATTGTAAATTTGAATTGGAATCCTGTTTGGGACGAAATCATTTATAACAATTGGGGGCTCGTCCGGGATGGTCTTGGTTCCTGAATTCTGACTTGATCTAGGAGGGGCGCCCCACCTTTTGGTGGCTCCTGATCGGGTCGGGTCGGGACTAACGCCATCCTGAACCTGAATAGGGTCAAGCAAAGAATTTGATTTTTTATGAGCTCCCTTGCCGGCTGCAGCAGTTTATTTTGCCCGTAATTCTGCGCGCGAAGATCCGAACGAAGACGACGGGGTTGTAAGTATTTAAGTTGTATACCGTTCGGTTGGGTAGGATTCGGTTGCCTGTGTGTGTAAGAGTGTGACTGAGACGGAAGCTAGTTCCGAAGCGATTGTGGAGGCCTTCTAACCGCGGTTCCAATCTCCCGCGAGGGACTTGGCCGGTGAAGGACCGAAGCGATTCTTATAGGATTCGTGGGTGGGTGATAGGTCCTAAACCCCCTGCAAGACACTCTTACTGGTAGCCAAGGGCTGTAGGAATTGCCACAGTAAAAATTCCTAGATGGGTCAGACGAAATCGAGACCCCAGGACCAGAAGAAAGGGAGCGAATTACTAGAAATACCTCCGGAGAGTCCATTAGGAATAATGATTGAAAATTGGAATGATAGGGGCCCCAGAAAAGGAAAAAGTAAATTAAAATTAGTTCAATATTGTATGGTAGAATGGCCAAAAGAACCTTTGAGACCACATGTCTTTTGGCCCGCTTTTGGATCTTTTGAAGACTGGGTCTGCCAGGCCTTAAATATATATGTTAATTCAAAGGAACCTTTTAGTCAGGAGGAAAGTGATTATGCAGGATTATGGGACAGAACTTTACGTTCTTTTCCAGCCTCAATACTTACATTAAAAACAGATGAAAAGTTTGAGGAAGAAGAAGAGGGGAAAAGTGAAAAGGAAAAAGATGATAAATGGGAGCCACTGGATAACCTACCGCCTCCATGTTCTAATAATCCATCTCCGGCGGCGGCTCCCCCTCCGGTGGCCGTAGTACCTCTCTCTGTACCACCGTTGCCCCTATCTCCACCACCAACAGCACCGGAATTAGATCGACCTCCGGCTGCATGTACGAGAAGTAGGACTGCTGTATCTGAGGGAGCTTCTCTATATCCCTTACGAGAAGTACCCCTCGGAGGCAATCAGGGAGGCATGGGGTTTGTGGCAGTCCCGTTAAATACCACAGACGTGAGAAATTTCCAGAAAGAAATGGGGACCCTATTAGATGATCCCCTCGGAGTAGCTGAAAAATTGGACCAATTCCTAGGCCCCAATACTTATACCTGGGAAGAAATACAGTCCATTTTAGGGATCCTATTCACTGTTGAGGAAAGGGGAATGATTAGACAAGCTGGAATGAGAATTTGGGAAAGACAGAGTCAGGCAGGACCCCCGGGAGATCAGAAATGGCCAAATGTGGATCCCCACTGGGATCATCAACAACCCCCAGGAAGACAAAATATGAGGGATTTGAGAACGTTAATCATACAGGGAATAAGGGAAGCGGTTCCCCGAGGGCAAAACATTACTAAAGCATTTAATGAACAACAAGGGAAAGACGAATCTCCAACAGAATGGTTGGAGAGGTTGAGGAAAAACCTACCAATGTATTCTGGAATTGATCCGAATACAGTGGCTGGGACCGCACTCCTTAGAACACAATTTGTAGCTAAATCCTGGGGGGATATAAGAAGGAAATTAGAAAAATTGGAGGATTGGCAAGAAAGAGGATTAGAGGAGTTACTTAGAGAAGCCCAGAAAGTCTATGTTAGGAGGGACGAAGAAAAACAAAAAGCAAAAGCAAAAATTTTTGTAGCAGCAGTAAGGGAAAGTCAGAAAAATAAGACGACTCCTGGAGAGAAAAGGGAAAAAAGAATAGAGCAGACACCCCGGGGACAGCCTTATCGAGGAAGATTTACAATTCCCGTCTGTTACTACTGTAACAAGAGGGGACATGTTCAGAAGAACTGCCGTCAGCGGGAACAAGATGAGAAGATGTTCAAAGAAGATTAGGGGTGTCGGGGGCTCTATCTTCTGGGGACTTCAACATCAACAGAGCCCTTGATAAAATTATTGATTGGTCCCCATAAAGAGGAAGTTTTATTTTTAGTGGATACAGGGGCCGAAAAGTCAACCATTCAAAAACTTCCAAAAGGAATAGAAAAAGGGAAGAGTTACGTGTCAGTAGCAGGAGCAAAAGGAGAGCCTTTTAAAGTAAATATATTGAAAGATGTAGAAGTAGAAACAGAAAAGAAAATTTGTCTTAATGATTTACTTTTGCTCCCTGAAGCGGAATACAATTTATTAGGAAGGGATTTGATTTTGAAGTTAAACTTGAGCATTCAGAGTCAAAGGGACAAATTGCAGATTAAATTATACACTTTAACACAAGAGGATGAAGAAGCTATTAACCTCTCAGTGTGGTATAAGGAAGGGGAAACTGGAAAGACAAAATGAACCCCATAAGCGTTCAAATAATAGATCCGCACCGCCCAATTAGAATCAAGCTATACCCTATACCTATGGAGGGTCGAAAAGGATTAAAACCTGTAGTTGACAGACTTTTGGAAAAAGGAACCCTAGAACCATGTATGTCACCTCGTAACACGCCCATTCTTCCCGTAAAAAAGCCGGACGGGTCATACAGGATGGTGCAGGACTTAAGAGCTGTAAATCAGCGAAAAATCACTAAATTCCCTGTGGTGGCAAATCCTTATACTTTATTGAGTCATATATCTCCCAAACATACTTGGTATAGTGTAATAGATTTGAAAGATGCTTTTTGGGCCTGTCCTCTGGATGAGGCATCCAGAGATTATTTTGCCTTTGAGTGGGAGGACCCCGAAACAGGACAAAAACAACAATTAAGATGGACTGTGTTACCACAAGGGTTTACGGAGTCACCAAATCTATTTGGACAAACTTTAGAAACAATTCTACAAGATTTCACAATACCTAAGGAGGTAAAATTATTGCAATATGTGGACGATTCATTAGTAGCAGGAGAAACTGAAGAGGGGATCCGAAAAACCACCATTAAATTGTTAAATTTTCGAGGGGAAAAGGGATTAAAGGTGTCCCGATCAAAGCTACAGTTTGTAGAACAAGAAGTAAAATATTTAGGACATTGGCTGAGTAAGGGAAGGAAGAAGTTAGATCCTGATAGGGTATCTGGGATTCTATCCTTAAGACCCCCACAGACTAAAACGGAAATTAGGCAAATACTGGGATTAGTAGGATATTGTAGACCATGGCTTGAAAATTATAGTGATAAAGTAAAATTCTTATATGAAAAATTAACTAATAACCAACTTAAATGGTTTATTGAAGATGATCAGAGATTTGAGGAAGTAAAAAGGGCATTAATACAAGCACCTGTATTGAGCCTCCCAGATCTAGAAAAACCTTTCTATCTCTTTGTGAATACATCAAGCCAGACAGCATATGGAGTTCTTACTCAAGACTGGGCAGGAATCCAAAAAACCCATGGGGCATTGTTCTAAGTTACTTGATCCAGTAAGCAGAGCATGGCCTGCTTGTCTCCAAGCTTTGGTTGCTACAGCATTATTAATAGAGGAAGTTAGGAAGATTACCTTTAGTGCTCCTTTAAAAGTGTATACCCCACACAATGTCAGAAATGTTTTACAACAAGAAGCGGAAAAATGGTTAACGGACAGCCGGACCCTAAAGTATGAAGCAATACTAATAGACTCCCCTGACTTAGAACTGAGGGTGACTTCTGCTCAGAGTCCAGCACAATTTTTGTTTGGAGAACCATCAGAGGAATTACAACATAACTGTTTAGAGGTAATTGAGACCCAGACTAAGGTGAGACCAGATCTAAGAGATGCTGAGTTGTAAAATGGAGAAGCGCTGTTTATAGATGGCTCCTCCCGAGTGGTAGAAGGGAAGAGAAAATCGGGATATGCAATAATTAATAAGGACTTGGAAATTGTGGAATCAGGACCTCTTAGTCCATCATGGTCAGCTCAGGCTTGTGAGCTGTATGCCCTATGTAGGGCCCTGGAATTATTAAAAGGAAGAAGCGGGACTGTATTTACAGATTCTAAATACGCATATGGGGTGGTCCACACTTTTGGAAAAATTTGGGAAGAAAGAGGTTGGATTAATACTCACGGGAGGAATTTAATACATCAAGAATTAATAGGAAAGATTTTGAAGGCGTTAAGAGAACCAAAGGAGATAGCAGTGGTACATGTGAGGGGACACCAAAAGGGACTTTTGGTGATTACCGAACTAGAGGAAATAACTTAGCAGCTAAAGAGGCCCAGGAAGCAGCCTTGAGGACTAAAGTTGCCAAAATTAATGTCATACAAACAAAGGAGGACACCAGCAAAGGACGAGAGGAAAGAGAGAAGGAGTTTACCCCAGAAGGACAAACAAAATTGAAGAAAATAGGAGCTAAATAGAACAAGGAAAATGGGCACTGCCCGATGGGCGAGAAATGCTGCCAAAAGCCTACACCAGGCGATTATTAGAACGTTTGCATGCACAAACACATTGGGGTACAAAAGCGTTAAGTGATCATTTTCTTAAACAATTTGGTTGTATTGGAATTTTTGAAATAGCAAAGCAAATTACACAAGGTTGCTTAATTTGTCAAAAGGTAAATAAGACAGTGTTTCGACAAGCAGCCACGGGAGGGAGAAAAACAGCTTACAGACCTTTTGAGAAAGTACAAGTCCATTTCACTGAATTGCCTAAGGTAGGGAGGATAAAATATTTATTGGTAATAGTAGATCATTTAACACAGTGGGTAGAAGCGTACCCTGTAGCACGAGCTACGGCACAGATGGTGGTAAAAATTTTATTAGAACATTTGATACCTAGATATGGGATAATCCAGTACATTGATTCTGACCAGGGCACACACATTACTTCTAAAATAATAAAACTATTATGTCAATCATTAGGTATTCAGTGGGAATACCACACTCTGTGGCACCCACAAAGCTCGGGGAAGGTAGAAAGAATGAATCAAACAATAAAACAACAATTGGCTAAATTAATGATTGAGACACAAATGCCCTGGACGAAACGTTTACCATTGGCACTTAACGAAAACATACAGTGAGACTGGAATATCGCCATATGAAATGTTCTATGGCATGCCTTATTTTCAAGGAATGCCTCTGGGGAACAATGTAATTGAGGATCATAGTATCCAACAAGATATAATTACCATTGGAAAAAGATTAAAAGAATGAAGAGAGATTGGGATGGTGGCCCAAACACCACCTTTAGGATTTGCAATTCATCAGTTAGAACCAGGAGATAAAATTCTGATAAAAACATGGAAAGAAGGAAACCTATCTCCCCTCTGGGAAGGACCTTTCCTTGTTTTATTCACTACAGAAACAGCTGTGAGAACTGCTGAAAAAGGATGGACACATGTGTCACGAGTGAAAGGTCCAGGGAAGGAGTGGAAGGTCACATCTGACTAAATTGCTGTGGGAATTTTATTGCGGCTACTCCTGTAATAGAAACAGGAGTGAAACATGAAATTCCCAGTTGCTAAAAATCTACTTGTAAATCTTGCTGAAAACATTGCTAAGTCATTGAATATAACTAATTGTTACGTTTGTGGTGGAACAAATCGAGGTGAACGATGGCCATGGGAAGCTATGGAGAGCAATATAAGTAATCCCCAAGTTTGGAAAACAATGGGAAAGGGTAATAGGAAACAACAATGGGTACTCCAAACGAGTATCATCGGAAGGAGTTGTTGGCAAAAGAAGAACAGGAAAAAGGAGCTGGAACTAGAATTTGTCCTTGGTGTAGAAGGTGGTGTTTATTTGTAAGAACTGCAGGCTAACTGGCAGTTTTCTGTAGCCATAAAGCCTTGCAAATAAAGAGGATCGCCAGGCTCGGGCAAGTGCTCAGGTCTGGACAAACCACTGATCTAGCAAAGCTCTGGCCTTCACAAGCAGTGCTCAATTAATTTGGGTACTAAGAAAGCACCCCCTTAAAGGAAGGAAGAGGGCAAGACCGGAGGGGAACTGGTGTTGCGGCTTAAAAAGGGTCTGCCAAGGGCTGCAACCCCTTTGGGCTGTGACCGCCGACCACTATGGCCCTGACCGGACCTCTTCTAGTTCTACTTGGGGTGAGTTCCTTGACTCTGACTACGGCAAATAACTGTAGTCAATATTGGAACAAGTCCAGCTGGGGTTTACCCCAGAAAAATGGAAAAACTGAGGACCTTTTCTAATTGTACAGCCCGTACGTGTAATCAACAATAAAACCTAGTTTTTTCCTGTTACCCATAAATTAGGGAGAGCGACTAGGAGTCCAGGTGTATAACGAATGGCCTCCTGAGAGATAAACTTGGAATGGAATCAATCTAGGAGGATTTTGGGGAGATTTTATGGGTGGTGATTGGCTTACTAAAATCGGGATAGTTGTATTGGGGATATGTGGGGAATTGTTACTAGATTAATCTACTCGGTTATACAAGGAATGCAGATATCTGCAGTACTCAATTGGAAACGAAAACACGAATCAATACTATAAAGAAAAAGATGGGGGATTGTGAAATATGTTCATCTGATTCGTGTGATGAAGTGTAACCTTCTGGACTTTTATGGATTTCTCCTGCACCATAAAAAGGGGTATTTTACAGGAGAAAGTTAAACTACTTGGCTGGTATATCAGCTCAAACCAGTTTGACCACTGACCGCATAGTATTGTGTAAAGAAAGTGCATGCATACGGTTTGGGGTCATCCTGGGGGCACGCCGAGGAAAATTCGAGAAGACTCTAGCAGGAGAAGAGGGCATGCGCTGAAGAAGACACGCCTGTTCATTAATATGTATTAGCAGACACGCCTATTCATGAATATGTATTAGCGAACAGGATCACGCTGAGGAAGATTCGAGAAGATCCTAGAAGGAGAAGAGGGCATGCGCCAAAGAAGACACGCCTGTTCATGAATATGTATTAACGGACAGGATATAAACCAGGAACAGGAGCTGTACCGCGTGCGTCTTGGTGGAGCGGAGACTCCCGGCGCACCCAGCGCTGTTTGCTTGCCTCTATTCGCTTAATAAATTGTACATTTGAATTGGAATCCTGTTTGGGACTAAATCATTTATAACACAGATAATTAATCAGACTGAAATTAGCGGTATCATTAGAGGAACATGGAAAGCTTTTAGGGCAAAGCACTCTATAACTACAAATCCCTTGGTGAGATATAATAAAGGTTATCATAGCTTTGTACGGGCGCTTTTCCCATCACGAGGAGTAGTACAGCTATGTGAAATATGTTCATCTGATTCGTGTGATGAAGTGTAACCTTCTGTCCTACGTATCCTTGTATGACCGCAAGCCTAAGTCTAGCAGAGTGGTTAATGTATATAATGTAATACATTGTAAACTTCAATTGGAATCCTGTTTGGGACTCAGACGTTTATCTCAGCTAGAAAAAGCAATAGTTAGCTTGTCGGCAGAAATGGAAATTATCGCCAATTATCGTATACATACGGAGGGGTTAACAGATGGAATTTTGGCCTGTGAGAAAACTGCAGTTAGAATATCAGAAAATGGATGGCTGGGTAAGAAACAGATACTATGCTGGGTGAGAGAAAACAGCCCAAGAGATAAGAAAGTTGATCAAGGTTAGGGGAGGATGGGGAAGACATGCAGTAACGGAGGAATATAAAGCACAATTCACAATTTTGTTTGCCTTGTAACATTCTGCTATTGGCTTGAGCATGGTTGATATGTGACTGCTGGATTATGGTAATATGCCGCGTGAACAAAGCCTACGAACCAACAGACAGGGTGGCTGGGGCACGTGCAGCACATCTGGCCAGCGGGCGCGTATGCCATAGGCTCTCTGTGTTGAAAGGTGGCAACCAAGGCGTGTTCTGACACTCGCTGGCCACGTGTGTCGAAACTCGTTCCTCTGCAAATGTATAAATACCGGGATTTCCCAAAGGGCAGTGGGCCGGTGTACGGCAAGGCCACCGTTGCCTCCGTGGGGACGCCCACGTAAAGCTGGCACCTACCGACTGCTGGGCTGAGTTCGTGGTGCAGGACGATAGAAGAGTGTACAGATGGTTCATCTTCCTCACAGTCCTCGGGTTGCGAATGAACCATCAGGTTTTGTTTATAGATAAACAAAAAGGGGGTGATATTGGGATCACCCTGCATGGCTCGACCTTAAGGAGAAGGAGCTGTGGCATTGAGAAGCTGGTAAACAGCCGGACACCTGCAGGGCTCAACCTTGAAGAGAAGGAGCTGTGGTAAACAACTAAGAAGAAGCAAAGGAGCGCGTGGACATACAGAGGCGACCAATCCTGCCTCTGTGAGAGTCGCGTGGACTTAAAGCAATAGCCAACCGGGTAGCACTTTTAGGTGCGTGAACGGGCTGTATTTGTGTAAAAAGCACGCTACGCTAACAATAAAGGTCTTTGGCCTGAAGCCCTGCCACAGTCCGTGCCCTATTACTCCACACTCCTGAGCAATTTTTTCTCCAGGCTTAACGGTCCCAGACCTCTCAGCCTTCCGTCCTATGGAAGATGCTGCGGTCCCTTAAATCAGCTTTGTGGCCCTTTGATAGCCTTGCTTTAGCAGGTCAACAACTTTCTTGCACTGGGGAGCCCAGCACTGGACACAGCACTCCAGATGTGGCCCACCGGTGCTCAGTGGAGGAGAAGGTTAACTTCCCTCCATCTGCCGGCAATGCTTTTCCTAACGCAGCCCAGAAGGCTGCTGGCCTTTGCTGCGAGGCTGCATGGCTGGCTCATGCTCAGCTGCTTGCCCTCCAGGACCCTAAGGTACTTCTCTGCAGAGCTGCTATCTAGCCAGTCAGCCCCCAGCGTGATGTCCACAGTGTGGCTGGATGACAGGCTGTCCTCCCCCGGGGACTTTCTCAGCAGCAGCTTGTCCTTCTTGGAGATCGGCTTCACCTCTGTCACAGGCCCCACGCATTGCTGCAAGAGTCACCTGGGACAGCAAACCCCTCTCCTGCCAGGGCTGCACAGCCCAAGGCCGTTTTCTGTCTGGTCTTGGGGACTGCAGCTTTTGCTCTCGTTGTGAGAACCTCCTTCATCATTATGTTGCCTCCTGCCATCCACTCCAGCACACATCGGCTGTGAAGCCTTTCCACACAAAGAGGGCCAATCTTTTGGTATCAGGTGTCCATGTGACAAATCTGCCCTTGGCCCTGGTGCCACATCTGAGGTGCTACAGGCCTAATGTGCACCAAAGCCCACAGCCTGGAGCACAGACAGCAGGAGGACAACATGCCATCGCAAAGCTGTGACGTTAGGGGAGCAAGAGTCAAGATGGAAAAGGACAGCTCCCACAGCTTTTGTGACTGACGGAGATACAACATCTTTAGGCGAGACTAACAGGGAAGGCGAGAAGTGGAGGATGCCCTGCTTGCTACCAGAGCAGGTCAGATGTGTGGATGTTCTCTATGGGACATGCAACAGGTTAGGCGGGATCTTGTGTGTGGGTCAGCTTCTAACTGTGCCACCCAGTCTGAGGCTCACCTGGACCTTGTACTCCCAAAAGAGGAAAAGTTGGTCAGCGATGGGAAGACCAGTTTCAGCCTTGGTTGTAGTCAGCATGAAACTGTGGTCTCCCAGATCTGCACAGAAGCGGGGAAGGAGAGTAGCCGAGCACAGACCCTGCACATGCGGGAATGAGAACTTGGCCTACTGAGGGCACTGGCAGGTGGGATCCCATGGGGGCAGTGTCAGGGCCCTGAGAGCATCCACAGGCCTTCAGGACCCTAATCAGCCTCACCTGGGGCCTCCATCCACACCTCTGTCCATGGGCCCAGGAGACCATTGAAGACCAGGCCTGAGTTTCAGCCCCAGCTTGATCGATGCTCTAGGTGTACTGGTCTCCAGACATAGCCTTGCCTGTCCATCGACCTTGTTCACTTGTACGTGAAGAGTCACTTCCCAGCTTGATTCTTTATGGGGTGTACAATGGATGACACTGTGGCCCTCCAAGTGCCAGAGCCCAGGTGAGTCACAGAGGCCTAGGGCCTTTCTCCTTCCTTTCTTCCCATCACTTGATCAGCTTTTGGGAGGAGAGGAAGGAAAAGCAGATGAGGTTTCTGGGTGCCAATGACTGAAAGGATGGAGCAGAGCCATCACATGTGAAATGATCTAAAGCCTAGGCTAGTTCAAAACTGTTATCTTCTGTTCCTATATCTGAGGCCTTCTATCTTCAGGAAGAACCTGGAAGCTCCGAGATCCCTCCATCTTGCCCTCTTTTAGCAATTCAGTTGACAGTACCCAAGTCAGAGGCTTTCCTTCAGTTCTGTTTACAGTGTAAAGCACCCCATGGTCTGGAGATATGGCAGGATAGTTGCATAAGGATCCCACTCCTTTGGACAAGAAGATGGATGTTCCCGGGAGGATGGATGTTCTCAGGGGGCATGACGTACCAATAGCTGTGTTCAGGGAGCTGGTCAAAGGCCTTGTCTCCATTTCTGTAACGGCGGCACAGATGCCTGGTTCATGTGTAAACTCTTTCTCCGGATTCTGGCATTTAGCGAGCAAGCTGGTCTGACCTCAGAGCTGGCCCTGCTTGGAGCCAGTGCAACACCAGAGACCTCCTGACCCTCCTTCCACCCTGAATTGTCCTGTGATGTAGAGACCCTCTCCTCCAGCTTAGTCTCTTCTCATATGACATGTGGCAAGGCACAGGCCTGTTGGGAAAGAGACTGCTGCGAGGGGGTCTCTAGTCCAGCCTCCAGGCTGGCCGTGACTTTGCGGCGCTGAAACTTGAAGAGCTCCAAAGGTGGAGATCATGGCAACGCTCCTCCTAGTCCATTTTATTTTTCCTGAGGTTCAGCCTAAAGCTCCCAAGAGGCAGCTTGTGGCTGTTCCTTCTGTCGTATCAATGGTGACTGCAGAAAACAGGTTGGCTCCGTTATCCCTCCAGGCAGGTGCAGGCTCTTGCTAGGTAAACCCGTGCCTCCACTTCAGCAGGCTACAGACACCCAGCTCCCTCAGACTCTCCCCACAGCTCATCCTTTAGGCCCTTCACTTCAAGTTGGCAGACCTCCTCCAGACACTCCACTCTCCTTTCGAAATGTGAGAACCACTGACTCATATGGCATTGTCACAGTTCCCAGATACTTCACCTCAGGACACTCCTTAGTCAGTCAGGTCCCTGTCCATGCTGCTGCATGGAGTTGTTTCTGAGCTTTTCCTTCAAAACCTTGAGGTTTCTGCTGGCCAAATCCCAGGTGTGCCAAGGTCCCTCTGGACTGAACCTCCAACAGTCCAGCTTTTAAAGTATGCGTGCCAACGGCCATCCTGAGTCGTGGTGCCTCTAACAAGATCAGAACTTAAGTAGCTGCAGGACACTACAGAGAAGAAAAGAGTACTGGCGTTAAGTTGAGTTGCAATGCGAGGTAGAAAGCACCACAGTAACCACCTCAGAGACACCAAAGGAGGGTTCAAAGTGAGCAAATGCAGGGCCACTGGATAAACAGTGAAAAGTCCTTGGCTTTTTGCATGGGTGGGGATAAGGATGGTTAAAGAGCAGGACTTGAGAGGTGGGAAAAGAATGAAAAGGGAATGAATGGTGAAGCAAAGGAAATAACCAGGGCTGTTTGGGGATACCTGTGAAGCAGTCCTGCATCTGAGCAACACTGCCTGGAGGAGGAGAAGACAACTTCAGCTGATCTGACTATGCCAGCATCTGACTTACTTCCATGGTCACGGGGAACCTGACAGCTTTCCCTACTGTCATCAAGGGCACACCTAGAGAGGAAGGAACCACAGCATCATTTAGTTTTCCACTCTCCTGAATGGGACCTCAGTAGGTCTCCAGTCCAACCTCATGCTCACAGCAGAATAGGCTACGGAGTCAGACCACTTTGCTCAAGGCTTTGCCACATGGGGGCTGGAAAATGTCCAAGGACAAAGACAGGAAAACATCTCTGGGAAACCTGCTTCAATGTTTGGATGCCCTTATGGAGAGAAAGATTGTCCCTATCTCCAGCCTCAACATTCCTTATTTCAACATTTGACTATCGTCTATTATCGTCCTGCCAAGCACCACGGTGACAAGACTGGCTCCATCTTCCTGAAAACCTCCCTGCAGGGACTGGCTGGCTGCTATGAGGTTCCCCAGACCTTCCCTTTCCCAGGCCGAAGGCAGCCCTTTCCCTCAGTTTCTGCTCCCCAGGCAAGTGCTGCAGCCCCTGCGCATCTTGGCAGCCTCCCACTGAAGTCACTCCCAGTTGTCAACGTCTTCCTTGATGTGGTGGATTGACTCTGGCCAATAGCCCGGCAGCCACGCAGCCGCTCACTCTTTCCCCCCCTTCCCCACTGGGACAGGAGAGAGAACAGGAAGAAATAAAGCACGGAAAGTTGTGGGTCAAGATAAAGACAGCTTAGCAGGTGAAAGAAAGAGATTTTTTAAAAATCAACAAGCAATAATAATAACAAGCAACGCAAAGGCAACCACTCACCACCTCCCACAAGCAAAAATGATGCCCAGCCAGTCTCCACACAGAAGACTCTTTGAATGAAAAAACGTTAATGGAGAAGCCGCTGCCTGAGCATTCACACACCAATCAAGGAGTTGCACACACACCACCCGAGACTTTAACTGCTGGGTCTGGAGTCCCTTTGCAGCAGGAGACTCCAGTGAGCCGACGTGTGCGCCTTTTGACTCTACACACACACACACACACACACACACACACACACACACACACAGAGAGTCTCTCTTGGGTGCTTTCTCTTCCCTCAGGCTCAACCCTAGGTTTCCTGAAGCAGAATCTCTGACATGACGTATACCAGTTGAATTTATTAAGCAGTACAGTGGTGAAGAACAGCTTGAGCTGAGTGCCTCTGGAGACGGACCCTGAACCAGAGACTCTCTGGACAATTATACCCTTACAGTCTAAGCTCCCCTCCCCTTGTGAGACGGTTTAGTCCAGTTGGAGTATTTGGGTCTGGGGTCTCCTTTTTCCTCATTGGATCCTTTCACTGTCTCCAAGCGGGCCGTTCTTTTTCGTTTCTCGATGAGGCAACCTCTGCTGATGGATGTGGCTATCTTATCTTTCTAATTTACACCAGTTTCAGGGCCTTCCCTCATGCGACTAAGTAAGAGTTCAGTAGAACTTCATCAGTAGCTAGGTGAAAGTTCACCGCTCATGAAGGTCTAAGGCCTTTTACTAATGCTATGCAATGGATTGCATGTGAACTAGGAAGTGATTCCTGTAACAAAAAAATTCTAGTTCCTTCTTCCTCTGTCCCAGCTTTTATTGCTCAGCACAACGTCGTACGTTAGAGAATATCCCTTTGGTCAGTTGGGGTCAGCTGTTCTTGCCCATCTGCAGCCCACTCACTGGGAGGGAGCAGAGGCGGCCTTGACACTGTGCAAACACTGCTCAGCAATAGCCAGAACACTGGTGTGTTATCAACACTGTTTAAGGCACAAATGCAAAACATAGCACCACGCAGGCTGCTATGAAGGAAGGTAACCCCATCCCAGCCAGATCAGTACACCTGAACTGGGGCCCTAAAACTGGATATAATTGGTTACAGGTGGTCTAACAAGCAATGAGCATGGGGAGACAACCACTTCCCTCACTCTTTTGGCGAGGCTCCTCTTTATACACTTCAGGACACTGCTGGCTGCCTTTGCTGCCAGGCCACACTGGATCAAGTGGTTAATGTCTTTTGTAGTTAATAATTCTAATCTTTCATATATTTTCACCTGTGCTGATACAATGACCATTTCTGAAGTAATGTTTTCAGCAGACTGTCTAGACAAAGGCCCTTTCCATTATTCTCCTTCCCTTACTCTTTGTTCATTCAGATACTTCCCACCCACACTGCTGCTTTGAGCTTCAGGGACTAAAAGCCTGCCTGTCTTTCAGTAGTATAACGGTATCTTTAGCCAACCCTTTTAATTGTATCTACCTTTATCTATCTATCTATCTAAAACATTTCTCGTAAGATCATCCCTTGTAGAAAGGCGACCTCATTAGAGGCAGCTTGTACTTAGTATATGGTTGAGGAGTGTTTTATTGCTTAAGACACTTGATCGTGCTTTACTTTGCTTTGCTTGCAAATGGGAAACATCCTTCTGTGCCTGTGTGCAGCCAGTCCTCTAAGGAAAGTGGGTGGGAGATGGTGCAATGGAGCTCTAACATTCAGCTCCCAGAGTTCAGAGAAGTCTGATGAAGGGAAAGTGATGTAAATCCCAGGTGGCCAACGACAGGTGGGGAGTCTGGGGAGGTGAGGAGCAAGGTTGTCCACCCAGTGTCAGATCTCAAGGGACTGCTTTTCCTACCTGTCCAGACCTCCTCAGGAGACGCTCCTGACACTCAGGATCCATATCAGTTGGATAATGCTTCTATCACTTCTTTAAACTGAAATTAACAAAATACAGCCTTTAAAATTAAAAATAACTTTATTAGGTGCACTTTGAAATCTTCCTTCTTAACCACGCTATGAAACAACTCAGATTAGCTATACGAGTCTTGCAGACGTGGAGAACGTTACAGGAAGAGGCATGACTTGTTAGGGCTTTCTGTGTTTTAAGGAGCCCCATGGTGTATTTGGGGCTCAGTCCGTGAACCTCAGATACTGGGAGAAGACTGAACAAACCTCTCAAGAAGTCAAAGCCAGAAGCAAACCCCAAAATACCTTGAAGCATTAATGGGACTTAATGAGACCCATTACTGCCAAAGGCTCCTCATTGACTCATTAGAGCAGATACTTGGAGACGGTGACTGCAGGTAGGCAAGGGCACTGCACAGGTGGCTGTAATGCTGAGAAAACCCTTGGTTCGTTTTATGAAGCAGGCAAGGCCAAACCCTGAGCCCAGGTCCTGGGAAGGCAGTTTCTGAGAAGAGAAGAATAAAGTTTTGTCTCACTGGCCCTGGTGGTAGAGACAGCTGCTATAGTCAAGACGACAAAGACCTCAGTCCTTTTGGACCTCTCGGTCTTGCTAGAACCCTTGGCCATCTCTATGCAGGCTGCCCTACACTGTCCCATGCCTCACCTCTTTCCCTTCAGCTTGCTGACAGCCATCTTGCTTTCCCACCTAGCTCTCACCCTGGCATTTCTATGCCTTCACTGATGGCTCTCCACCCTCACCAGCTGCTCCTTGAAACACAAAGCCATGGGATAATCCAGACTCCCTCTGGGTGATCTCTTGCAGCACAAGACTACCCTCTCAGTGAGGATTATTTTTTCTCACATCCAGACAGAACCTTCCCAGCTGTAATTTGTGGAGGTTTCTTGCTCTTCCCGCTACTAAGAAAAGCTCCATTGTCCCTGAAACTGTGAGGAATGAGCGATTCGTGTAAAGAAAATCTAGTGAATATAAGCTTGAAGCAAATGTCATTTATATTGAAATAAAGGAATATATGTAGGGCATGACCATAAGCAGGGGAGTGGTAGTCTTTATGTAACTTCCTGATAAGTATAGTTTGGGTAACTCCCTTGATATGTGAAGCTTATGTAGCCTCCTGATATGTAAGTTAGTTCCTGATATACTAGTGCAAACCAGTGTTGTAAATAACCGCAGAAATGTCAAGAAAATGTATAGCCAAATAAAGTAGCATAATATAAGTAGAATAACGGAGCGCCTGCACAAACAGAGAGGTCATGTAGAGTGCACTGACGAAGAGGAGCATCTTCCTCCCAACGACCACCGGACGACCACCTAGAAAAAGATGAAGCATGCGCAGACCGGGGAAGTGGTGACGTACTTAAAGAAAGAGTCATCTTCCAAGAAAAAGGCGGAGAAAGGCAAGAAACGAAGCCTAGAGAAGTATAAAGGAAGGAATTGTAAGAAGTGAAGGTGTGCGTCTTGGTGGAGCGGAGACTCCCGACGCACCCAGCGCTGTTTGCTTGCCTCTATTTGTTTAATAAATTGCAAACTTAAATTGGAATCCTGTTTGGGACTAAATCATTTATCACAACTGGGGACTCGTCCGGGATGGTCTTGGTTCCTGAATACTGACTTGATCTAGGAGGGGCGCCCCACCATTTGGTGGCTCCTGATCGGGTCGGGTCGGGACTAACACCATCCTGAACCCAAATAGGGGCAAGCAAAGAATTTGATTTTTTATGAGCTCCCTTGCCGGCTGCAGCAGTTTATTTTGCCCGTAATTCTGCGCGCGAAGATCCGAACGAAGACGACGGGGTTGTAAGTATTTAAGGTGTATACCGTTCGGTTGGGTGGGATTCGGTTGCCTGTGTGTGTAAGAGTGTGACTGAGACGGAACCTCGTTCCGAAGCGATTGTGGAGGTCTTCTAACCGCGGTTCCAATCTCCCGCGAGGGACTTGGCCGGTGAAGGACCGAAGCGATTTTTATAGGATCCATAGGTGAGTGAGAAGTTTGAAACCCCCTGCAAGACACTCTGCTTGGTAACCAAGGGCTGTAGGAATTGCCACAGTAAAAATTCCTAGATGGGTCAGACGAAATCGAGAACCCAGGACCAGAAGAAAGGGAGCGAATTACTAAAAATACCTCCGGAGATTCCATTAGGAATAATGTTAAAACATTGGAATAATAAGGGCCCTGGAAAAGGGAAGACAAAAGAGAAATTAGTTAATATTGTATGGTAAAATGGCCAAAGAACCCCTTGAGACCCCACGGTTTTTTTGGCCTGTATTTGGGTCATTTGAGGATTGGGTTTGTCAGGCGCTAAACCTGTATGTAAATTCTAAGGAACCGTTTTGCCAAGAGGAGAGCGAGTATGCTAGTTTATGGATAAAGGCCTGTGTGGGCATTTTTCATCTTAAAACAGGAGTAGGGAAAAATAAGACCGTAGGGGAGCAACACATGGAAAAGGAAAAGAAGGATTGGGACCCCCTAGATCACTTACCTCCCCCGTATAATCCAGCTACCCGTCAAATACCGTCACCAAATCTGACGACTTCCCCTACGGCCCCGGGGTCGAATTCAACTCTAAGGGGAGGATCCCAAACTGAGCACCCAGAGCGTCTTTGTATCCTTTACGGGAAGTACCTCTGGGTGGAGATAGAGGATTGGCAAGAGAGAGGGTTGGAAGAATTACTAAGAGAAGCTCAAAAGGTTTATGTCAGGAGGGACGAAGAAAAACAAGAAGCAGAGGCAAGAATTTTTGTAGCAGCAGTGAGGGAAAGTCAGAGGAGTAAGACTCAGCTGGGAGAGAAAAAAAGATAAGAGACCAGAACAGCCACCCCAGGGACAATCTCATCAAGACAGACCCACAACTCCCATCTGTTACTATTGTAACAAAAAGGGACGTGTTCAGAAAACCTGCCGTAAACGGGAATGGGATGAGAAAATGTTCAAAGAGGATTAGGGGTGTTAGGGGCTGTATCTTCTGGGGACCTCAACATCAACAGAGCCCTTGATAAAACTATTAGTAGGTCCCCAAAAAGAAGAATTTTTATTTTTAGTAGATACTGGAGCTGAAAGGTCAACGATTCAGAAACTCCCAAAAGGGGTAGGAAAAGGAAAAGCCCAGATGTCAGTAACAGGTGCAAAAGGAGAACCCTTCAAAGTCCCCATCTTAGAAGAAGTAGAGATTGAGACAGAGACAAAAATTTGTTTAAATGATTTACTTTTATTACCAGAAGCAGAATATAACCTATTAGGGAGGGACTTGATTTTAAAACTAAACCTAACTATTCAGAACCAAGGAGATCGGTTATATATTAACTTATGTACCTTAACCCAACTTGATGAGGAAAAAATTGACCCCCAAGTATGGTATAAGGAAGGAGATGTTGGGAGATTAGATATGGAACCCATCAAGGTACAAATAACAGACCCTCATAAGCCAATTAGAATTAAACAATATCCTATATCTATAGAAGGCCGGAGAGGTCTAAAACCTATTGTGGATAAATTACTAAAAAATGGGACTTTGGAACCATGTATGTCACCCCACAATACCCCGATACTCCCTGTAAAGAAATCAGATGGTACATATAGGATGGTACAGGATTTGAGAGCCGTGAATCGGCGAACAATCACCAAATTCCCTGTCGTGGCAAATCCTTATACTTTATTGAGTCACCTGTCTCCTAAACATATTTGGTATAGTGTAATAGATTTGAAAGATGCCTTTTGGGCCTGTCTTTTGGATAAGGGGTTCAGAGATTATTTTACCTTTGAATGGGAAGACCCCAAAACAGGACGAAAAACAACAATTAAGGTGGACTGTGCTACCACAAGGGTTTACGGAGTCACCAAATTTGTTTGGACAGACCTTAAAGAAAATCTTACAAGGTTTTACAGTACACGAGGAGGGAAAAATTATTACAATATGTGAATGATTTACTGGTAGCAGGAGAAACTGAAGAGGAGACCCGAAAAGCCACCATTAGATTGTTAAATTTTTTAGAGAAAAAGGGATTAAAAGTGTCCTGCTCGAAATTACAATTTATAGAGCAAGAAGTAAAATATTTGGGACATTGGTTAAGCAAAGGAAAAAAAAAGAAATCAGATCCTGACCGGGTTTCTGGTATTTTAATCCTAAGACCTCCACAGACTAAAAAGGGAATGGAAAAAAAAAAAACAAAAAAAACAAAAAAACAAACAAAACAAAACAAAAACAAACAAAAAAAAAACCCAAAAAACCCACACACACTGGTGGGATATTTATCCAAATTGTTAGATTCGGTGAGCAGGGGGTGGCCAGCATGTCTCCAAGCCCTAGTTGCTATGGCATTATTGATAGAGGAAGCTAGGAAAATTACCTTTAGTGTACCTCTAAAGGTATATACGCCACATAATGTTAGGAATGTCCTCCAACAGAGGACAGAGAAATGGTTGACAGATAGTAGACTTTTGAAATATGAAACCATCTTGATAGATTCACCTAATTTGGAATTAGGAGTCACCTCTGCCCAGAGCCCCGCGCAGTTCCGGTTTGGGGAACCCTCAGAAGCAGTAGTGCTATAACACAATTGTTTAGAAGTTATAGAATCCCAGACAAAAGTAAGGCTCAATCTTAGAGATATTGAATTAGAGGGAGGAGAAAAATTGTTTGTAGATGGATCCTCCCAAGTAATAGAAGGGAAGAGAAAATCAGGATATGCAAAAATTGACAAGGACTTAGAACTTGTGGAATCAGGACCTCTGAGTCCATCATGGTCAGCTCAGGCTTGTGAGCTTTATGCCTTATGTAGGGCCCTGGAATTATTAAAAGAAAGAAGAGGGACCATATTCACAGATTCCAAATATGCATATGGAGTAGTCCATACTTTTGGAAAAATTTGGGAGGAAAGAGGCTTGATTAACACTCAAGGAAAGAACTTAATACATCAGGAGTTGATAGTAAAATTTTAAAAGTGTTAAGAGAACCAAAGGAAATAGCCGTGGTGCATGTGAGGGGACACCAAAAGGGATTAGATTATCGAATTAGAGGAAATAATTTAGCAGATAAGGAGGCTCAGGAAGCAGCCTTGAGGATTGAAACTGTTAAAATTAATCATACACAAACAAGGGAGGACACTAGTGGAAGAGGATAAGAGGAAAAGGAGAAAAAGTTTACGCTGGAGGAACAAGCAAAATTAGAGAAAATAGGAGCTAGAGTGGAACAAGGGAAATGGACATTACCTGATGAGCGAGAGATGTTGCCAAAAGCTTACGCTAGGCAGGTATTAGAACGCTTACACGCGCAAACACATTGGGGTACAAAAGTGTTAAGTGATCATTTCCTTAAACAGTTTGGCTGTATTGGAATTTTTTGAAATAGCAAGGCAAATTACACAAGGGTGTTTAACTTGTCAAAGGGCAAATAAGGCCGTGTTTCAACAAGTGGCCATGGGAGGAAGAAAACTAGCTTATAGACCGTTTGAAAGGATTCAAGTCGACTTTACCAAATTACCAAGAATAGGAAGATTGAAATATTTGTTAGTTATAGTAGACCATTTAACACGATGGGTCGAAGCCTATCCTGTAGCAAGAGCGACAGCTCAGACGGTGATAAAATTTTACTAGAACACCTAATCCCCAGGTATGGGATAATACAATATATTGATTCTGATCAAGGCACTCGCTTTACTTCTAAAATTATAAAATCCTTGTGCCAATCATTAGGTATTAAATGGGAATATCATACCCCATGGCATCCTCAAAGTTTGGGAGTAATAGAAAGAATAAACCAAACAATAAAGCAAGAGCTAGCGAAGCTAATGGTTGAAACACAGATGCCATGGACTAAATGTTTACCGCTAGCCCTTCTTAACATAAGGATCAAACCGCACAGTGAGACTGGATTATCGCCATATTAGGTTTTATACGGCATGCCCTATCTCCGAGGGAAACAATGTAGTGGAAGATTATAATATTCGGAAATATGTTATCATTTTAGGAGAAAGGTTGAAAGAACTAAGAGATATAGGAATAATGGCACAAACCCTACCTTTGGGGTTTGCAATCCATCAATTCAAACCAGGGGATAAGGTACTGATCAAAACTTGGAAGAAAGAAACTTTAGTTCCTTCATGGGAAGGACCCTTTGTTGTATTGTTAACTACAGATACTGCCATCTGGACCGCGGAAAAGGGGTGGACGCACGCGACTCGAGTAAAAGGACCCATGAAAGACTGGAAAGTTATTTTACAACCTGGAACCACAAAAATAACATTAAAAAGGGAATGAACGTATGAGAAATGATCACGAATTAAAGACTATAGCATTAAGCAATTATCGGGCAGGACTAAGTTTATGTCCACTCTGTAAACCATGTTGTATGATTATTGAGGGTTAGGTGTAACCTGTGTAACAAATATATCATTTCCCACAGAGGCTAACAGGGACGTTTTCAAATTCAAAGCTGAAGTTTCCTCTGCATTCAGTGTGGACAGACTACTCCTATAGGAGATTTCTGGTGGGTAAGATTTATTACTGTCATCGAAATAAAGAAGTCCGCTTGAGAAGGGGGAGAGGGCAAGACCGGGTGGGGATTCTCAGTCGCGACCAAGTAAGGCCAGTCAAGGACGAGCACCCCTTGTAGCTGATGCCTCCGACCATGAGATCCCTTACCGGACCTCTCCTGATTTTACTCGGACTCACCAACCTGGTGACAGGTAATCAAAATTGCACCGAGTGCATAAGAACCGCCCAGCACGGACGAGTAAGTAATAAAACATTAATGTACCACACCTATTACGAGTGCAAAGGGAAACAGAACGGGAGTTGTATATACAATGGAACACAATATAAGAAATGCTCGGTGGAAAATGATACTGTTTGTTACGATCCAAAGGAACTTCTTTATCAATAGTGGGTAGAAATGAAAACAAATTCGGAAGTAGGAAGATTAATTGGAATAAGTAAGGATATGGCCAATTTGAGCACATCAGTATCGGTAATTTTTGATGCATGCGATATTATAGATGATGATCTGGATATTAATTGTGGGAGTGTAGAGTGGAGATGATACTATAGTAATCAACCAAAATATATTTGCCCAGGTGGAGGTGGACGTCAATGTCAGATAAATCCTGATTATGTACCTAGTCAAACGGTGAGATATCAGTCAGCACACCTATGTGGAAGAAGGGGATGGTCTTGTGTATGTTAGGATACTGCAAGCTGGGGATATGACAGCCAATGTGGGGATTTACAAGCTTCAATCACAAGGGTACAAACAGACCATAATTGTACAACCTGTACCTGTAATTTAGTAAATTTAACCCTTATAAATTTAGAAATTTGGAAACAGAAAAAAATAACCAAAATTGGACTTAAGATATATGGACCTGGAGAAGACCCAGGTGTAGTTATTAATATTGAAATGAAAGAAAAGAGAATCGGTGCAGCATAGACTGTTATTTAAGTCATTTTATCATGAAATGGAAACAGGAACGAAATATGAAATTCCCACAGTGGCTAAAAATCTATTTGTAAATCTTGCTGAGAACATTGCTAAGTCACTAAATGTAACTAATTGTTATGTATGTGGTGGAACTAATCAGGAGAGAATTGGCCCTGGGAGGCCCAAGAGAGCAACATACCAGACCCTAATGTTTAGAACATATCAACTCAGGTCAGGAAACAACAATGGATATTACAAACCAGCATAATAAGAAGAAGCTGTTGGCAAAATGACGCTGGGAGTAAACCAGTCGGATATTTAGTATGTGAAGGGGGATATAACTGGAATAGTACTTACCAAAAGTAGGATAAATGGGGCACTGCCCAAGAAATAAGTAAAAATCATGCGAATTGGACCAACGGAACCACTATTGATAAAGGGTGGTCAAGTCCAGAAGGGCAATATTGGATCTGTGGAAAATTTGCATATACCCGATTACCAAAAAATTGGACCGGAGCGTGCGTGTTAGGAACTATACGGCCAAGCTTTCTCTTATTACCTATAAACCGAGGAGAACGCCTAGGGGTACTGGTATATACAGACGCATTAGAAACTCACAACCGAAGGGGAAAAAGAGAGCTACAAATAGGAAAATGGAAAGATAATGAGTGGCCACCTGAAAGAATAATAGCATATTATGACCCAGCGACATGGGCAGAAGATGGGTCCTGGGGATATAGGACCCCCATTTATATGTTGAATAGAATAATCAGGTTGCAAGCTGTAGTAGAAATAATTGTAAATAAAACGGGTAATGCTCTAGGATTGGTGGCTAAACAAAATACTAAAATGCGTACAGCCCTATATCAAAATAGACTCGCACTAGACTATTTACTAGCACAGGAAGGAGGAGTCTGTGGAAAATTTAATCTCACAAATTGTTGTTTAGAGATAAATGATGAAGGAAAAGCCATCAATGAATTAGTAAGAGAAATGAAAAAAGTAGCCCATGTGCCAGTCCAAACGTGGAATGGAATAAATGTCCAAGGACTATGGACAACGTGGGAAAATTTATTCTCAGGAAACTGGGTAACAAAAATCATTATCGTTTTGTTAGGATTGTTTGGAGGTATGTTAATAATACCATGTCTAATTCCTTGTCTTTCACAAGCTGTAGCTTCTGCGATTAATGGAATGAAATTTACAGCCACTCCAATAGAATCAACACAGAGTGAGAGAAAACATGTTTTAATGTTGGTAAAACATATAGAGGAACCCGAGTTAATACCCATCAAACAAACTTTAAATAAATTTTACACGAATCACAGTGGTGAAAAGGAAAACGGGGGATTGTGAGGAATGAGCGATTCGTGTAAAGAAAATCTAGTGAATATAAGCTTGAAGCAAATGTCATTGATATTGAAATAAAGGAATATATGTAGGGCATGACCATAAACAGGGGAGTGGTAGTCTTTATGTAACTTCCTGATAAGTATAGTTTGGGTAACTCCCTTGATATGTGTAGCTTATGTAGCCTCCTGATATGTAAGTTAGTTCCTGATATACTAGTGCAAACCAGTGTTGTAAATAACCGCAGAAATGTCAAGAAAATGTATAGCCAAATAAGGTAGCATAATATAAGTAGAATAACGGAGCGCCTGCACAAACAGAGAGGTCATGTAGAGTGCACTGACGAAGAGGAGCATCTTCCTCCCAACGACCACTGGACGACCACCTAGAAAAAGATGAAGCATGCGCAGACCGGGGAAGTGGTGACGTACTTAAAGAAAGAGTCATCTTCCAAGAAAAAGGCGGAGAAAGGCAAGAAACGAAGCCTAGAGAAGTATAAAGGAAGGAACTGTAAGAAGTGAAGGTGTGCATCTTGGTGGAGCGGAGACTCCCGGCGCACCCAGCGCTGTTTGCTTGCCTCTATTTGTTTAATAAATTGCAAACTTAAATTGGAATCCTGTTTGGGACTAAATCATTTATCACAAAACCATTCTTCAAGCAGCTGCAGGCTGCAGCTACTGCAGTGCCCTGACCCTCCACTTCCCCAGGCTAAACAAGCCGTTGTTAAAAATAAATATATTAAGGTCTGCGCCCGCGATCCTGCAGACACCGCCCCCCCCCGCGACACACGCGCGCTCAGACTCATTCAGCCACCCCCCTCCGCGCGCGTGCGCTCCCCCTCCCTGCGCTGCAGCTCCGGACCCGCAGGCCGGTGGGTGCGGCCCCCCCCGGCCGGAGACTCTCCGGCGCCCCGGAGCAGCGGGGGGCAAGCGGGGCTGCAGCCGCGCGTGCCCCGCTGCCCGGCAACCGGCCCCCCCGGCGGCGGGGGAGGGAGCCTGGCGCAGAGGCTGGCTGGGGGAGGGGGGATGGCGGCGCTTTTCGGAGGTTTCTGTTTGGGTCGGTTGGGTTGGGGGTTTTTTTCTCTTTTCGTTTTTCACCTCCCCCGCCGTTCGCGTTCGTTGGTTTTCACCGCGCGGCGGCGGCGGCCCGCGCGCAGCGGGGCTGTTGTGCCAAACGCGGGTTCCGTCACCCGGTGCGCAGAGCGCCGGGAAACACACGGAGTCGAGACGGCGGCTTTTCTTCCGCCCCTGCGCCGAGCTGGGTGCCGGTGGTAGGCCCACAAAGCTGGCGCGCCTCGGTTAACGCAGGGAAAATATTTCTACGCTCCGAGCAACAAGTCACCGTTATTTTCTTGAGAGCTGGCGCAGGCGCCCTTGCGCCTGTTGGTTCCCGCAAGCCTCGTCTCCACGGCGACAGCGTCCTCCTTTTTTACTGCGCGTGCCCCGTGAGGAAGGGGCTTCTGTGGGTAGGGGTCTTCCCCTACCGGAGGGCAGGCTTGTGCTATGCCGAGTCGATGTTAATTAGATGTTACTTAGGATAGTTCACTCAAAGGTCGGCAGTTGCGTTCCCTTTGCGGTTGCCTTGTTCCTTCCCTCAGGCTTGCGCCTCGTTGACTCCTGACAGAGCCTAAACAATACCCCCGCTTTGTGCCTCGCATACCTTCAGCAGGGTGACTGACCGACGGACTGGCCGACCGACGGACTGAGGACGAAAGGCGGGAGGGGGGCACGGGTGCGGCAGGGACGCCGCGGGGTCCTAAAGTCTCCCGCCTTCCTTCCTTCCCCGGGCCGGCAAAACTGCTGGCGGAAGGGGGAGGGGGGGTGTCTCCGTGTGTGCGTGTGGCCGCGGGCGAGGGGTTCGTGCCGGGGCCGGTTTGGGAGCGTGTGTGGCGGGTGTGCACGCAGTAAGAAACGAAAAAGTCTGGTAACGCTGTGGACAACGCCGCCTTCTCTGCTACAGCCTGCGCTGTGGCCCGCCTCGGTGTCCGCCTGCGGGCGATGTGCTCGGCTCGGCTCCCGGTTGAAGCCGTCCCTGGGAAAGCAGCAGCCCCGTGCCTCGGCCTGGGCAGAGACCTGCGTCCCCGAGGCCGGGCTCCGGCTGCCGGAGAGGTGGGCCGCGCCTCTCGCTAGCGGCCGTCGGCGTGTCCGTCGCCAGCGGGATGCGTTCCAGTGGTGAGCAGCGCCCAGAGGACAGGCCCAGCAGCCTCAGGCAAAGCGGGGTCGCTGCTTTGCTGATGGTGGTGTCCGAAAAGGCGGTTTCGTTTCCCGGCGTGCGATAGGCCAGTCTCACACACCGAGACGAGATACCGGTTTATTCCAGACCTGCGCAGAGCTGGGTGCTGGGTGGTAGGCCCACAAAGCTGGCACCCCGCGGTTAACACCCGGAAAATATTTGTAGGTTTCTAGCAACACTTACCAGTATTCTTAAACATACCTCAGCTGCCACCACGTTTACACATAAGCAGATTAACTTCTGGCGGCCTTGTAGCAATGGGGCTCGCTGCGGTGGGGTGGGGAGGGCGGGCGGCTGGGGCTGGGCACCGCCGCCTCTGCCTGGTCCCCGGTCCCCGGTCCCCGGTGGTGAGAGAGAAGAGTAAGAAAAGGTTAGGGGGAGGGAGGCTAGATAAATAAATAGCTAAAAAAATGACAATCAAAAAGAAACGGGGGGTGTGCAGGGTGCGTGTGGGTGTCTTGACACAGAACTCTCCGGGGTGAGGGCAGGCGGGCGGTTTGGGAGGAGGGAGTGGGGAGAGCAGGTTTAGGACAAATGCTGATCTGGCACTCTCTGCTAATTCTTGATGGATTAACATACACCGACCTATGGTTAATGAATGTAATAAATAATTCATTAACCGGTAATTAATATACGAAGTAATGATTAGCGATAGAGCAATACAGATTAATATTTACTGGAATTAACATCCAGTGGATTAAGATCACGTTAATAAGGAACTACTTTACTGATAACAAGTTCTAGGTGAGGAACAGAGCCGTCGTGTAGCACGTGTAATTAATGATAATTAATAATGATGAATTGATAGTAGATAATTACAACAGTAAATCAGAGTGATGATAAAGAAAAAAAAATACATGATAAGTAACTGGAGGACAGTAGTGTTAATGCAGTACCACAAAATACTAATAAATAAAATAATCGATCTTAATAGGTAACGACTGTTATTAATAAGTAATTATTAATGATTGATTTAGACTAATTTGATTAATAAAAACTTAATCAGTTCATTAATTTTTTATTCATTTATTTGTTGTAGACCGATAGATACTATATAACTCAAATAGCATCGATCAATAGGAATGAATAGTTAATAAGAATTTCAGTTATTAATAATGGTCAGCTTACTCACGTTTGATGGAGGTCTTTGTGGCCTTGCCGTAGAACATCAGGCTGCAAGGCTTTCGCCTCATCCCAGACATCACTCAACAATAGTCAGTTATGAGACTGTCTGACTGCAACCCATCAGGGTTGCTTTTGAAGAGGAGCGTGTTGCTCCAGTCAAACCCTGCTACTCCCTACAGACCCACAGTGGTTTCCCACATTATCCACCCTGTGACCTTAGTCACAACTCACTGAGAGGAACATTGTGTAATTTGTATTTAGGTGGGTCGAGGCATTCATCTCCTTCCTGTGTTTTCATCCTCTCTTGTTGGTTGGTAATTTATTGTTGGGATCACTCTGCACGGCTCGACCTTAAGGAGAAGGAGCTGCAGCATTGAGAAGCTGGTAAACAGCTAGATATCTGCACGGCTCGGCCTTGAGAAGAGGGAGCTGTGGCATTGGGAAGCTGGTAAACAGCTGGACATCTGCAGGGCTCGGCCTTGAGGAGAAGGAGCTGTGGTAAACAGCTAAGAAGCAGCACTGTATAAGAAAAACAGGATGGAACCCGGACCACGTAGCAGTAACCGCAAGTAGGAGGAGTATGATAATGCAATCTTTAGGGCTAAGCCAATGATTGTAAGACAAGTATGCATAAGGTAGAACTTAGTGTATAAATATGTGTAAGGTTTTGCAATAAAGTTGAAGCTTGCCTTATCACTCATATTGAGTCGACTGCTTGCCTTCCCTCGCTTGTCGCAATTTATAATAGGGGATGGTATTAAAGGGATGTATTCAGGATCATAGATGTGGATCCTCTTAACACGCATGGTTACAGCTCTAGTTATCATAGATTTCACACGTGACAATCAAATACGGACAATAACAATAACAATTATGATAAACATTAATACATACTGGGTTAGACTATGATCCCATCCACTAACTTTTAATCTGAGCCAACTGAAAATATTTTAAATCCACCTCGTTCATTGCCAGTTGCTTGGTTTCATCTTCTCATTGAGCTCATGGGTTTGGTCCACAGTTTTTTGCATTTCATCTCTAGCTTGATGCAGAGTAGCGGACACATTTGGAATTGACAGCAGGTTTTGCCAGGATAGGTGTTATTCAGCCATCCACAAACGCTGTTCTCCTTTAGTAGTACCATATTCAATGCTAATTGATTTTCTAAAGTCATCTGTGAGGCTGCTCGTGGGTACAAGCTGGGTGTTGCTTAGCCTTGCTGGCTGGCTGCATACAATTAGCTAGAGTCTCTCCTTGCCATGGTAGATTTTCTAGATATAATCAATTTTCAATTATCACAGCCGAAGAAGTCCAAAACAATCCCATTGCTAAGCTTACTCTCATCCCTGCTGTATAATAGCTTGGCCGTATAATAACTCTAGCAGGAGAAGAGGGCATGCGCCGAAGAAGACACGCCTGTTCATGAATATGTATTAACGGACAGGATATAAACCAGGAACAGGAGCTGTACCGCGTGCGTCTTGGTGGAGCAGAGACTCCCGGCGCACCCAGCGCTGTTTGCTTGCCTCTATTCGCTTAATAAATTGTAAATTTGAATTGGAATCGTGTTTGGGACGAAATCATTTATAACAATTGGGGGCTCGTCCGGGATGGTCTTGGTTCCTGAATTCTGACTTGATCTAGGAGGGGCGCCCCACCTTTTGGTGGCTCCTGATCGGGTCGGGTCGGGACTAACGCCATCCTGAACCTGAATAGGGGCAAGCAAAGAATTTGATTTTTTATGAGCTCCCTTGCCGGCTGCAGCAGTTTATTTTGCCCGTAATTCTGCGCGCGAAGATCCGAACGAAGACGACGGAGTCGTAAGTATTTAAGGTGCATACCGTTCGGTTGGGTAGGATTCGGTTGCCTGTGTGTGTAAGAGTGTGACTGAGACGGAAGCTAGTTCCGAAGCGATTGTGGAGGCCTTCTAACCGCGGTTCCAATCTCCCGCGAGGGACTTGGCCGGTGAAGGACCGAAGCGATTCTTATAGGATTCGTGGGTGGGTGATAGGTCCTAAACCCCCTGCAAGACACTCTTACTGGTAGCCAAGGGCTGTAGGAATTGCCACAGTAAAAATTCCTAGATGGGTCAGACGAAATCGAGACCCCAGGACCAGAAGAAAGGGAGCGAATTACTAGAAATACCTCCGGAGAGTCCATTAGGAATAATGATTGAAAATTGGAATGATAGGGGCCCCAGAAAAGGAAAAAGTAAATTAAAATTAGTTCAATATTGTATGGTAGAATGGCCAAAAGAACCTTTGAGACCACATGTCTTTTGGCCCGCTTTTGGATCTTTTGAAGACTGGGTCTGCCAGGCCTTAAATATATATGTTAATTCAAAGGAACCTTTTAGTCAGGAGGAAAGTGATTATGCAGGATTATGGGACAGAACTTTACGTTCTTTTCCAGCCTCAATACTTACATTAAAAACAGATGAAAAGTTTGAGGAAGAAGAAGAGGGGAAAAGTGAAAAGCAAAAAGATGATAAATGGGAGCCACTGGATAACCTACCGCCTCCATGTTCTAATAATCCATCTCCGGCGGCGGCTCCCCCTCCGGTGGCCGTAGTACCTCTCTCTGTACCACCGTTGCCCCTGTCTCCACCACCAACAGCACCGGAATTAGATCGACCTCCGGCTGCATGTACGAGAAGTAGGACTGCTGTATCTCAGGGAGCTTCTCTATATCCCTTACGAGAAGTACCCCTCGGAGGCAATCAGGGAGGCATCGGGTTTGTGGCAGTCCCGTTAAATACCACAGACGTAAGAAATTTCAAGAAAGAAATGGGGACCCTATTAGATGATCCCCTCGGAGTAGCTGAAAAATTGGACCAATTCCTAGGCCCCAATACTTATACCTGGGAAGAAATACAGTCCATTTTAGGGATCCTATTCACTGTTGAGGAAAGGGGAATGATTAGACAAGCTGGAATGAGAATTTGGGAAAGACAGAGTCAGGCAGGACCCCC
>NW_028114014.1:0-67000 GCF_964289735.1 Phaethon aethereus | reverse complement strand
CCAAAATTTTACTGATCTGTTGAACTACATCTGCCACAAAGTGTGGTCCCCTATCAGAAGACATTCCCAATGGCACTCCAAATCTTGGTATTATTTCCTTCAACAACACTTTAACTACCTCTCTAGCTTTGTTGGTGTGGTAAGGGAAGGCCTCCGGCCATCCAGAAAATGTATCAATTAGTACTAATAAATACCTGTATCCATTTCGTCTGGGTAACTCAGAGAAATCAATTTGCGAATAATCTCCTGAAGAATTTCCTGGTTTTATCATTCCTAGAGGTGGCCTCTTTTGGTTCATGGGGTTATTTTTAAGGCAGATTGGACATCTAGCTATTATTGATTTAACTATTCCTGTCATTCCTACACATACTACAGATGTTTTTTAAACTTGAAACCATAGCATCTACTCCCCAACGTGTTTGTTCATGTTTTTCCTTTGTGAGTTCTGCCATAATTTGCAGGGTTACTATCACCTGCTTTTTTTGTTTTACTGGTGCTAGTGCAAGGATACCTTGTTCTGCGGCCTCTTTTGCAGCTTTGTCTGCCAATCGATTACCTATATTTACAGCCGTCTGACCAAATTGATGAGCTTTACAATGCATTACCGCCACTTCTTTCGGTCTCTGCACATCTTTCAGGAGTTGGAGAATTTTTTCTTTATTGATGTTCCTTGGGCTGACAGCAATCCCCTTTCTTTCCAGAGGGCTCCATGAGCATGGATCACACCAAACGCATATTTAGAATCAGTCCAAATATTTACCCTTTTTCCTTCTGCTATTTGTAGAGCCCGCCTCAATGCCACCAATTTTGCTTTCTGTGCTGAGGTACTTACAGGTAGTGTCCTTGATTCCAATACCTCAGAGGTGGTGATGACAGCATATCCAGCCATTCCTTTTCCTTCTCGTACAAAACTGCTTCCATCTGTGTATAACTGCAGATCAGGGTTTTCCAGAGGTTCATCTCTCAGGTCTGGTCTACTGGAATAAACTTGTTCAATAGTTAACAAACAGTCATGTTCTAAATTTCCTGTTGGATTCTTTGTTGACAAAAATATTGCTGGATTAACAATCGGTGTGGTTTTCAATGCCACATAATCTTGTTCCAATAGGACAACCTGATACTTCAGCATTCTGCTGGGGAATAGCCAGTGACCCCCCCCTTTTGCTCTAGAACAGTTATTACCATATGCGGTATGTACACCACCATCTTTTGGCCCATGGTCAATATTCGAACTTCTTGGATCAGCAATACCGTTGCCGCTACAGCACGTAAACATGCTGGCCATCCTTTACTCACGTTGTCAAGTTGTTTAGAGAAGTACCTCACTGGCTGTTTCCAGGATCCCAGCCGTTGCGTCAGCACTCCAAGAGCCAGATGTTGCCTTTCATGTGCAAACAACTCAAAAGGTTTGGTCACATCAGGTAATCCCAGAGCAGGTGCCATTATTAATGCCTTTTTCAGTTCTTTGAATGATTTTTGACATTGAGGTGTCCAAGTCAGATACCGATCCTTGGATTCCTTTAAAGCCTCATACAGTGGCTTTACATACAATCCATAATCCAAAATTCAAAGTCGGCACCACCCAATCATTCCCAGAAAAGTTCTCAATTTTTTTGGTCTACTTGGTTCAGGAGTTTGACAGATAGCTTCTTTTCTTTCATTTCCCCATTGTCTCTGTCCTTGGGATATTTCAAATCCCAAATAAATTACTGTTTCTTTTCCTATTTGGGCCTTATTTCTGGAGACTCTATATCCTCCTTGGCCTAGGAAATTTAGTAAACTGATAGCAGAACACTTCCCTTTTGGTCCTGTCTCTTCCATATCTCTAATTCCTTGGCCAACTGATTCCCAAATATCGTAGGGCTATTTTTGAATCCTTGTGGAAGTACAGTCCATGTCAATTGGGTCTTTCGTCCTGTGGCCGGACTTTCCCACTCAAAAGCAAATATGTTTTGGCTGCCTATATCTAGAGGTATGCAGAAGAAGGCATCCTTTAAATCTAGGACAGTAAACCATTTATGTTCCTCTTTTAAAAAAGTCAGTAAAATATATATGGATTAGCCACTACTGGGTGTATATCTTGGACTATCTGATTTATAACTCTTAAATCCTGGACTAATCGGTATTCCTTGCCTCCGGATTTCCTTACTGGTAATATGGGAGTGTTATATTCTGATTCACACTCTACCAATAGTCCATATTCTAAAAATTTTGTAATCAACCCCTTTAATCCTTTTCGAGCCTCCCACTTAATAGGATATTGTTTTTGTCATACCAGTTTGGCTCCAGGTTTTAAAATCACCTTTACCAGCTCTGCCAATTTAGATCGTCCCAGAATTCCACTTGCCCAAACCAAAGGAATTACTGCATTTTCCACTTCTTCTGGAATCTGTTCTTCCCTGTAGGAATCCTGTAACATAAACACTCTTGCCTCTATGGCTTTTGCTTCTGGTATTAACAATTTAATTTCTCCATCTTTGAAAGTTATTTGTGCCTCTAATTTACTCAATAGATCTCGTCCCAGCAAAGGCAGCGGACACTCAGGCATATACAGAAACTGGTGAGTTACCCATTGTTTTCCCAATTTAAACTTTAATGGTTCTAAGAATGGCCAATTTTCCTTCTGCCCTGTCGCACCAACGACATCTACTGATTTATGACTAAATTTCCCTTTACACAAATTTAATACCGAATAAGTAGCTCCTGTATCTACCAAAAATTTTATTTCTTCATCCCCTAGCTTCAATGTAACCAGAGGTTCAGCTAGGGTTGATTCCCCCGGTCCCCTTCATGACTCTTCTTCTAAGGTCATTAATGTAATTGCTCGGAGGGTCGGATCTAATTCTCCTGCCTTGGGACACTCTTTTTTCCAGTGCCCACGCTTCTTGCAAACAGCACGTTGATCTTCTGCTAATCGGAGTCTTATCTTCCTTCTTTCTCCGATATTCATTCCTCGACCTCTCCCTCTGCCTATCCTGTTATTCCCAGCCAAAACTGCTAATAGCTTTCCATCCCTTCGCGCTTGTCTCCCCTCTTTTTCCTTTTCTCTATTATTATATACAGCCCAGGCAATCTCGAGCATTTTACCCAAATCCCTAGATTCAGGCCCTTCCAATTTTTGAAGCTTTTTTTTCTAATATCCGGAGCCGATTGTCCCATAAATACAGAGGCCAATTGTACTATTTCTTCTGGTCTTTCTATGTCTAAATTAGTATATTTTCTGGCAGTTGTCTTCAGTCTTTCCATAAAGGCTGAAGGAGACTCATTCAATTCTTGTCTCACCTCATAAATTTTTGACCAATTTATTGCTTTCGGCATCACATTCCTAACACCATGTAAGATCCATCTCTGATATCTACTTAGCATTGCTCTGGGTCCCGGCTGATTAGGGTCCCATTCAGGATTTACAGATGGGAAATTTTGACCTACTGTTCCTTGTAAATCCCCATTAGCGTGTGCCCCTTCTGCTTGCTTCCTAGCAGTAGTTAATACCGTTCTCTTATCAGTTTCATCAAGTAAAGTATCTAATATTACTTGTAAATCATTCCAATCAAGATCCTGTGTTCTAATCATTGTTTCAACTACCCTAGCTACTTTTTCGGGATCCTTCCGATAAACACCTGCTGTTTCTTTCCAGGATCTTAAATCAGTAATTGAAAAGGGAACTCTCACTAATATTGGACCATCATTTCCCACTGCTTCTCGGAGAGGGGCTTGGAGGGAAACTGCTCCAATTTCTCCTCTCCTTCCTCTCGTCCTTCTTGAAATTGGACTAGATTCCCCTCCTTCTCCCTCCTCGGGAGAAGCAGGGGAATCGTCACTGTCATTATCCAAATCTTGGATTCATCTTTCTCTCTCCCTCCTTCGGTGAGGGGCAATCATCAATTCAATATCTTCCTCCTCACCTCCCTTCCTCCAATCATTCTTTTCGGTCTTACAAGAAGAACAACATTTCCCCGAATTCCCATCACATTTCCCTTTTTGTACAACCATTACCATGGGATCATACGGGTGTATTCCACGCTGTTTCTGCCACTCTGGATGATTTTGTAGTGTAAAGAACAAATCAACATAAGCCATTTCTTGCCATTTACCCTCCTTTTTACAAAACAGCATTAATTGCAAGATGGTGTTATATTGCAATGTCCCATTTTCTGACCATTTCTCCTCATTTTCCAGTTTATACATTGGCCACCAATGATTACAGTACTCAGTTAATTGTTTCCGAGTCATAGGATCACCCCCCAAATCTTTCCAATGCCGTAAAATACATCCCAAAGGTGTCTTTTGCGGAATATCTTTCTTACTGGGAAACGTTCCCATTTTCCCAAGACTAGTGGGTGTGATTGTGCACTATCACAGGCACTAGTCGGAGGGACCCCTACTCTCCTCGAGGGTCCCTCTGGATCTTCTAGCCCCCTGCTAGAAATCCCCCAACCTCCTTACCTGGGCCCCTAGCCCAACCTTGCGAGGCTTTCACCGCGTCTTATAGGCAGGCATTCCTTGTGAGGGTCTCGTACCCTCACCCTTTCCAGAGGTACCTTTCAGCCCTACTCTGCGTAGCTTTCGCCGCGCCTTACGAGCGAGCTAGTGGGACTCGAACCCACGTTACTTCAATTCCTTAAAAGAATGCCTTATTACCTTTCCAGGGGACTTGCTCAGAATTCTTCGGTCCAGGGATCAGAGGTTCTCCCCGAGAATCCCTCGGTGCCGGCTGGAGGTCCTGTGATCCCACGGATCTGTCGAGATTCACAAGCAGGGTCCCATCTGGGTCGCCAAAACTGTCACCGAAATCGGGAATAAACCTCGTAACACCAATGAAGTGTTAAAAGGCAGGCATTCTTTATTCACGGCGCCGGGAACACGCGGGATAGCTCCTCCTAAATCGTGTTCGCTCGATCAGTTCAAACATCAAACATTTATAGGCAAGATTAATACATATTCATCAAGTATCCATACAATGATTGGTTAAGTATTCCTCGCCTACCATGTAAATGACCACGCATGCTCACTCTGATTTCTTGGGATTTTACTTCCTTAATCTTTTGAGTCGGAGGGTTTCTTGAGTGGGTGGTCTCTGAGTCGGTGGTCGCGATCTCCCCCTGCCGGAATTACCTTTCCTACAAAGTTCACTTAAGCTTGGCAACACTCAATAGGCTTTCACGGGCTGTCGGCCCAATATGCAATCATTCACCCCACAGTCCTTTGTTTTAAGACAGGACTATAGAATGAATAATTACCTACCCACCAGACCACCGAACTGACCAAGGTGTCCCTTCTTTCTGACTACTTGTTACATAATATCATGATCACAATGTTACACTTAACTCCTTGATAATTAAATCAAGATGGGAAGGGTTCGGTGGGTTCTCGAGCAGCATTGCTGGTGCATAATGTTCTTATAGTTACAACTTGCTACAAATTCACAAACCTACTTTCTAATCCTATTTTATTTTCATTCCTTACCACCTTGGTTACATAATGACTATCATCAAAATCCCAATTATAGCCACAACAAAATATATTTCCATTCCCATGGGTTACAATAGTTGGTCCAAACGATCGCTATCCCATCCCATACTCCCGCAATTCCAGCGAAGAGCACCCATCGCGTACTTCCCTTTATCAGGGATTCCGGTGTTTGTGTACTTCCCTAGCCAGGGATTCCTGCGCCACTACTGGATTTGAATCCTAACCTCCCAGGGACGAGCGCCAATGCTCTTTACCTCGCGTAGGATGTCTCCTCACGACTTACAGGTTCCCCTCCCAAATTAACATACCTGGTCCGCTGATGGTCCTTGTCTGTCCCTGCAGTGATCGGGCGAGCGAGGGAGGTCCTCCGAGAAATCTCGGGGCGTGCCAAGGACGTTCCACTCTCAGCCAGTCCCGCAGCTGGGCAGAGAGGGTCCCACCTGGGTCACCAAATTAACGTGCGGAAACAAACTTCACAACTCAAAGCAGGTGTGTTTATTACGGCGCCGGATGCAAGGGGGATCGCTCCTCTTAACTTGCACAGCGTTTTGGCGAGCAGGCAAATATTTATTACACAAAAGCATACGTATTCATATGATTACGCAATACAAAACATACATATGAAGTGAGGCGCAGTAGTTCCAAAGGTTTGTGTCAGTAGTTTACATTATCAATGATCTGTCTCTGGTGGTCCTTTACTTCTTCAGGGGTGTTATCTTCCTCTTTTGTCTTTTAGATGAACTTCAGTCATTTACATGTGCTCTCTTCTTACTTGATGATTTCAGCAGTTGTTAACAAGTTCTACCCGGTTCTGTGATAAGACTATCATTGCAGTTCCTGTTATCACTTCCTTTGTTTAGCAAGTCAGTCCTTGACAGATATCAATATCTAAGTGTTTAAAAGCAGATAGTTATGTCTGTAGATGACCTGTTACTCTTCCATCCCTGCTGCTTGCAGGGAGAGATGGCAACTTGCTTTTGGAGAGGCCCCCCCCCGCCGCAAACGTGTGAAAGTCTTGTTGAGTCTAGCCTAAAGTGCACTGGCTTGCTCATTGCTTTCCCCGTGAGTACCCATTTACAGAATTTGCTGTACTCTGGTATTTGGCAGCCCAGAAATGAATCTGTCTGCTTTATTTTTCTTCTGGAATGGACTGTAGTAATGCAGCTTGTCCTTTGCAGCATCTTCTGACAAGCTTGAAACTTAAGATTAGGAGACTGGCGCAGACTGGTCAGCAGGTCGGCTTCTCTGCTGTAAATGGCCAGGAGCAGTTCTTAGGTGACTTTCCAGCTTCAGGTAAGAAACTCAAGTTTGCAAAGAAATGGTGTTTTCTGAAGGTGAAAAGTTGAACAGAAACCAAACCTGGTAGACACGAATGCCTCGCTTAGCTGACAGCTAGTCCGGATTTCACCAACTAGCGTAGCCATACCTCATGTTCACGCTCTGACCCTGCTGGTGCTACCTTGCTTGATTCCTTTACCTGCCTGAAAGCCAAGTGTGACCTGTTCTCCCTTCTAGCTTTTCTTGGAGACATACCCTCCAGGTACCAGTACCTGCCAACCTCCCGTCTCTCTGACAGGTCTGTTTGCACTGACATGTGAAACGGGGACATGTAGCTCCTTTCTCACAGTTCTCACTTGGTTGGTTTTTTTTGTTGTTGTTGTGATGGCCTGAATACACAGGAACTCTTGGATAATTTATTTGAGTATTTTTGTGGGTATTGAAATTTAACTCATGAGTTAATGTGATTTAATCTTGCAATGAAATGAATGCATTTTCAATTCCTCACTATCCTTCCCCTCGGAGGAAGCTGCCCTTGCAGCAGCGAGGCAGTGCCCAGCCCGGCCTGGCTGGGCTTCACCTGTCCTGCCCCATCCCGGGAGAGCTGGCCTGCAGGTTGTGCCCAGGGCCTGGCTGGAGCCAGGCAGTGTCAGGGCAGAGCCGCCCCAGCGAGCCCTCCCCAGGAGGGACCGGAGCAGGTCTGTAGCGTGGGGCTGGGCCTTGCCCCAGGCTCGGCCTCAGCTGGGGTTTGGCCAGGGCCGCGGCTGAGGGGAGGGGCCGTCGGGGCTTTCCCTGCCGGACCCCTTCCCTGCCAGGTCGCGTTTCCCCCAGGGCTGGTCCCTGGGGCGGGCTCTGCCTTGCGCGCCGCTTTCTCTTCCCCGCTCCTTGCCCCTGCCAGAGCGGCAGGCGGGCGCTGCCGGGCGGGAAGCTCTGCCCGGGGCTGCTCTCGCCTCTGCCCGGGGCTGCCGGCGCCCCCTCCCCTCTCCCCGGCGGCGGGTGCACGCGCGGCTTCGGGAAGCTTCGCGCGGTAACGGCCGGCGCGAGGCGAAGGGGGGCGTCGTTGCCAAGCAACGGCCGCCGGCGCGCGGCGCTTGCGTGTGGCGCTGCCCGCGGGCTGGAGCGTCCGGAGCGGCGCTGCCCTGAGGAGGAGGAGGGCGCTTTCGGGGCGGACGTCCGGGGGAGCGGGCAGCTGGTCGCGAGGTACAGGCGAGGAAGGCACTTTGCTCCGGGGAACGGGCGGCGGGCAGCCTGCCTAGAAGTCCGGGGCCCGGGCCCGGGCCCGGCCCTGCCGTCGGGGCCCGGCGCTGCAACGGGCACCAGGTGTGCTCCAGGCTGTGCGACATGGGCGTCGCAATGGGTGTTTGAAACGTCAGACCCCAGCAGTTCAGAAGCTGAGCACTGGAGTGGGAGGCTGGGGGCCTCAGGTGCTGCCTGCTTCCACCTCAACAGAGATCAATATCCCCCACCTCCCTTGGCATTTGGAAACTACCGGAGTTGTGTTAGTGTTGAAAGAAGGGGCAGGTAAGAAGGTTCGTAAACGTATTCAAAACCTGTTCTTCAGGCAGAATTATTTGTGTGGAGTGAATGCAGCCTGGCCCAGGCACTGAGCTGCACCTGGGGGGCAGAAATGAGCCGAGCGCTTTGTGCTTGGGGAGGTCCAGTCTTCCTGTGCTGGAGATGGGGAATGAATGTTTGGAAGTGACAGCTGCACCCTCAAAAGAAAAGAATACTCATGATTTCCACTGTGTTGTACATCCTTTCCCAATTTGGATTAAGCCCTCCTGGCCACACTTCCCTGTGTCTGTAGTAACTGCTGGCCAAACTGCCATAAAGTCACCATGTTAAATTCAACCCTGCGGAAAGGCCATGCACTTTGCGGCAATCCATGCACTTTGCGGCAATCCCTCGGATAGCCGAGGTTTGTTCCCAGCTTTTCCTCAGGACTGTTCTCCATTCAGCACTGCCGAGGTACGTGCCTGTGATGTGAAAGATCAAAATCTGGGATACCAGAACATGGAAACTTTGCAGAGCTGTGGATACTCCGAAGATCCAGATCTGCAAGAATGTGAAGCGACACCTGCTCATCAGTGGGATTTTTGAGTAGTGTTTTCCCTGTGTCAGTGTTAGATGACTCAGATTTGTTGTTAGGAAGGATAAATCCTTAACTTTTGTATTGCACTTGTAATCAGCACATCTCAAAGAGCTCAAAAAAGATGGTAATTTATATACATGGGGTCTTTTAGAGATTAGCAGATGGCTTCTGCATATGTGGGTTTTGTTCCTCTAACACTGTAACTAGTTAGTAATACGTCTCTTAACGCACCAGTGAGATACGGTCTTTGAGGTTCCCACAACAGGTATTTTGCCTCTACGGAACCAGAGTTGTGTCTGGACAACAAGGGAATCAGAAATTTCTATATGCTCAGCTCCAGAGTTCTGCCAAGTTTATTTTTTTATAGTTTTGCTTAAGGCAGTCAACGTGAACGTTGTTGATTCCGACATGGAAGAGTGTCACAGGGCTTGGCCGAATCCCCTCTCTCTCTGCAGCAGAGTGAAGGTGTCATTGTCCTCTTGTGGCTGCTGGTCGGTGGTGAGGAGGACGTTGTGGACATGATGCCCTCTAAAACATACATGCGGTGTGTTTTGACCAGCTCATGTGCCCATCTTGTTGTGAACAGGCTCCTCTTGGGAGAAAGAGTTGAGGGGGAACCAAACCCAGCATTGACTGGGCCTTACCACTCCTGCAGTGAGCTGTGTGTGGTGTCAGCCATCCCTGCAGCCCTGAGCCCTCCCTCTGTCCCTGTGTAGGGACGGGTACCGACAGGTGGCTAGGCATATCCTCCGGGTACCCGTACCTGACACCTCTCCTCTGTCTGTCTGATAGGTCTGTTTGCACCCAGACACAAAAGATGGAGAAATTTAGCAGCACCTCATGTTATTCTAGAATACACTTTGCTTTGAAAAGAATTACTTTTTGCTCAAAAATGGTGAATGACCAAGACAAAAATACCTTCCGCTTGATGCATTTCATAAAAATGTATCTATATTCTTAGATCAGCCTGTTGTCTCTGAAGATTATTGCATTCCTGAAGGGTAGTCTTTTTGTTCCTTCCTCTCTGCCTTCGCAAGGTTAATTCACTTGGTAGGGTGGGGGGATTTCCCGTCCTGCTTGGGAAGTACAGTGTCATATCGGGTGCTTGTGGTAGCGTCTTGCATTAGGAGAAAGGCAAGAGAGAAGCATTTTTTCCCCGTGGGGAGGTCAGTAGCAAGGTTTGCAGTTGTTGTGGACGCTCACAGAGCAATATCGCACCTGATTTGACCTGAGATGGCTGTCCTGGATAAACATGCTTTCCCTTTACTGTATGTGGCTCTGTCTGCTTGAAGCATTGTCCTGTCCACTGTCCTAGCAGAGACTCTCTTGCCTGCTTCATCAAGGATGCCCTGTCCCTGGACAAGCAGTCCTTGTTCCTCAGAGAAGTGTCCTGTGGTCATAGGAGCTAAAGCGTGACTGTGCCACCAGCCTGATGGGGGTAAGCAGCAGGATGTGTTTGCTCCTATTTGTGCCTTCCTGACAATACTGCCAGGGCCCGGCACTCTTCCCCCTGGATGGTGCTTGATGCTGTTGGTGTCCATATAGGTGCCTGGGAGATGGGTGGAGTCTGGGAGGAAAAGGCGGCAGGAGGTGACTGGGGTAGAAGCTCCCTGCATGCACTTGTAAGCAATGGAGAAGGCCTGCCCTGCTTCTCCCAGCCCATCAGGATGTATTCCCCAAACCAAGAGAGGAATCTTGCCTTGCCTCGCCTCGTCTAACCCTTCTGCCTCTGCTCTACAAAAAGTGCATTCCCTGTGTACGGACAGGAGCACCCCACCTTCTCCTGCCTCTCAGGGTCTGTTGTACCGATGAGCAGTATATGTTGTAAGTGCATAGTCGTCTCTCTGGTCTATAAACAGCCTATAATTCCACATACAGGCAGAAGAGCCCTGTACTACCTGTGTGCACCAAGTCTTTGCCCTGCAAGTAGCCTCACCTCACTTGTTTGTGCGCTTCTGTAGGCAGAACTTGCCTGATGTACAGAGAGGTCCCACCCTTCACCCCAGTCTCCCTAGATTTCACATGCAGGTGGGTGGAAAAGCCCTGCCTCACCTGGCCCATCTCGGTTCTGTAAGCAGAATACGTTCTGCGTCCCAAGAAGAAAGTGGTGTGTGGTGCTCTCCGCGTGTGTTCTCTGTAGAGCCATTTTATAGTCTGCATGGTGACAGAAAGATACTGCCCCACCTGACCCTTCTCTTGTTTTCTATTTTCTGTACAGCCAGTGTGCACTGTATAAGCAGACCAAAAAGTGCTGGTGGTATCTAGTCTATGACTAGACAGAAAAGACATGTTGTCCTGCATGCAATCTACAGATGGAATATAGTCTCTATCTGGAGAGCAAAGCCTCACCGTCTCTTTTCTGTAGACAGAGTATATCCTGTGATATACTACATACTGAGGAACTGAGTCTGGCTTTGCCTGTCCATGTGTAGTCTTGAGGAAGATAGGGTGTAGTCTGTATAGTGACAGCAAATGACTGTAGTCTATATGCAGATAGTACGTGTGCTCTATACAGAGGGAAGTGCAATACCTGGCCTCTCTCTCATGTAGGTCTGCATGTATCGTATGTGTATTCATGTGCATGTGTTCCAACTAAAGACGGCATACATTCCACATGCAGAAAGAGATGCCCTTCCTCCCTTGGCCTTGAAAATGTCTACGTTCCATGTGGAGATAGTACATATCTAACATAAAGGCAGAAAAACGTAGCTTCCCCTCACCTGTCTGTCTGTTTTCTGTAGTATGCATGCAATTTCCAAACTGTGTGTATATTCTGTATGTTCTATGTATGTGTGCTGTGTATAGAGTGCATCTACAGACAGAAAAACTTGGTTGTGCTTCCTGTGTCTGTATACTTGTTTTATATACATAGCTAATGTATCTTTGGAATACCGAGAGGAAACAAGCCTCAGTGAGATGAGATCAGCTGAGGCTTCTCTTCCTGGCTGTAGAGCACATAGTGTCTGTATAGACTGTGTTGCGGGGTGTGTATATATACACACACACTCAAAAGACCGATACTGATACGCATCCCTGTATGTCTAGCCGTATATCTTCTGTATATGTTTGCTGTATGCTTTATGTGTAGGTTCTGTCTGTAAAATCTACCTAGATGGTGTCCTAGCTGTGTGTATTTTACATCCAGAAAAAAATTGCCCCATTCGGGCAATGCAGGACTTGCTCTGTATGTAGAATAGGTACTACCTACATATAACATAAAGGAAATGAAAAATGCTTGAGCTAAGCAAGGCGTAGAACATAGAGTCTCTTGTTAATGCTCTGTTCACAGATGGGAAAAACCTCAGCAAAACTTTTCCAAGCGTATGTGCTAAATATACTGTCAAGTTCTAGTCAACCTACAGATGGAAAAAAAAAATAGTCCAAACCCTTTTGTCCACATACAGAGTCTCTGCTGTCTGAATGTCTTCTAGGTGCAGCCTGGGGAGCTCAGCTGAGTGTCGTGAGCTGACACAGATGTGGACCCTGGCTTTATGGGGCGTATTACCACCTGGATTTTTGGGGGAGCTTAGCTGTATATCTCTTTAGCAGTGCTTCATCATCAAGCTTTTATTAGACTGCATCCCCACACAAGCTGGTAGAGAGTACCACCTCTGCATACAACCCTGGTGGAGAGTACTACTGCGTGATCCCAGAGGAGCCCTGCCCAGCTTTTTTGGGGTGCTTCCCTGGATGGTGTTTTTTGAGTGTTTCACTGCTTTCCTTTTTTTCTAGAACGCTTCACTGCCAGGAATTCCTTGGAGCCCTTCACAGTGCCACCAGAGAGGAGCCCGTCAGCGTGCCACCCCAGAGCAGCCCTACTTCACACCACCCCAGAGGAGCCCTTCATCACACCACCCATCTCTTCTTGGAGCCCTTCATCGTACCGACCAGTGGAGCCTCTCACCGCGACGCCCTATTAGAGCACTTCATCACACTGCCCCATTCTTCTTGGAGCGCTTCATCATGCCGTGCCTGAGGAGCCTTTCATCGCATTGTCCCACATGACCCTTTCATGGTACTGCCCGTCTCTTTTTGGAACGCTTCAATGCGCGGGCCCTGAGGAGGCCTTCATGGCGTCACCCCAGATGAGCCTTTCATAGCGCAGCTGAGCTCCTCTCAGAGGGGAGTTCATCGTGCTGCCCCTAAGGAGCTGTTAATCGTGTCGCCTCAAACGAGACATTCATCGTACTGCCGGGACCGTCTTGAAGCCCTTTATGGTGCCACCCTTGAGGAGCCTTCCTTCGCATTGCCTGAGGAAATTTTCATCATGCCGCTGGACTCTTTTTGGAGCTTTTTGTCACGTCGCCCCTGCGGAGCCTTTTGTCACTCCGTGACCTCTTTTTGCTGTCTCTCACCGAATCGCCCCCCAGGAGCGTCTCACCGCATCGCCCCACGGGAGCGTTTTGTCACTCCACCGGGGTCCTTTTGGAGCCTTTTGTCGCGTTGCGCCTGAGGAGCCTCTCGTCACTGTGCTGGGCCCTTTTTGGAGCCTCTTGCCGCGTCGCCCTCCAGGAGCCTTACGCCGTGTCGCCCCCCCGAGGAGCCTCTCTTCGTGTCGCCCCCAAGGAGCCTTTCGTCACGTTGCGCCTGAGGAGTCGTTTGTCACATTGCCCGGCTGTATTCGGATCCTTTTGTCGCTTCACGCCCGAGGAGCCTCTCGCCGCGTCGCCCGCCTCCTTTCGGAGCCTCTCGCCGCGTCGCCCGCCTCCTTTCGGAGCCTCTCGCCGCGTCGCCCGCCTCCTTTCGGAGCCTCTCGCCGCGTCGCCCGCCTCCTTTCGGAGCCTCTCGCCGCGTCGCCCGCCTCCTTTCGGAGCCTCTCGCCTCATCACGCTCCAGCAGCCTGTCGCCGCGTCGCCACCGAGGAGCCTCTTGCCGCCCGCCTCCTTTTCGGAGCCGTTGGCCGCGTCGACCGCCTCCTTTTCGGAGCCGTTGGCCGCGTCGACCGCCTCCTTTTCGGAGCCTTTTGTCGCTTCACGCCTGTGGAGTCTCTCGCCTCATTGCGCCCCAGCAGCCTGTCGCCACGTCGCCACCGAGGAGCCTCTCGCCCTGTGGCTCCTTTCGGAGCCTTTTGCCACGTCGCCCGCCTCCTTTCGGAGCCTTTGGACGCGCCGCCCGCCTCCTTTCAGAGCATCTTGCCGCGTCACGCCCCGGGAGCCACTCGCAGCGTCGCGCCCCGGGAGCCCCTTGCCGCGGCGCCCCCACCGGCCCCCCGTTGCGGCAACGGGTACCTTTTGGCGCCCCTCGCCACGGCGCCCCCGACCGGCCCCCCCTCCCGTCGACCGCCTCCTTTCGGAGCCTTTTCTCGCATCCACCGCCTCCTTTCGGAGCCTCTCGCCACGTCGCCCCCGAAAAGCCTCTCGCCATGTTGCCCCCCAGGAGCCTCGCGCCGCGTCGCCCCCCAGGAGACTTTTGCCACGTCACCTGCCTCCTTTCGGAGTCTTTTGCCGCGTCGCCCACCCCTTTTCGGAGCCTTTCGTCACTTCGCGTCTGTGTAGCCTCTCGCCTCGTAGCGCCCCAGGAGCCTCTCGCCTCGTAGCGCCCCAGGAGCCTCTCGCCTCGTCGCCACCGAAGAGCCTCTCGCCGCATGGCCCCCGAGGATCCTGTTGCCGTGTCGCCCCCAAGGAGCTTTTTGGTGTTTCGACCGCCGCCTTCCGGAGCCTCTCGCCGCGTCGCCCGCCTCCTTCCGGAGCCTCTCGCCGCGTCGCCCGCCGCCTTCCGGAGCCTCTCGCCGCGTCGCCCGCCGCCTTCCGGAGCCTCTCGCCGCGTCGCCCGCCGCCTTCCGGAGCCTCTCGCCGCGTCGCCCGCCGCCTTCCGGAGCCTCTCGCCGCGTCGCCCGCCGCCTTCCGGAGCCTCTCGCCGCGTCGCCCGCCGCCTTCTGGAGCCTCTCGCCGCGTCGGCCCCGAGGAGCCTTTTCCCGCGTCGCCCGCCTCCTTTCGGGGCCTTTGGCCGCGTCGCCCGCCTCCTTTCGGAGCCCCTCGTAGCGTCGCGCCCCGGGAGCCCCTCGTAGCGTCGCGTCCCGGGAGCCCCTCGCCGCGGCGCACCCGACGGGCCCCTGTCGCGGTGACGAGCACCTTTTGGCGCCCCTCGCCGCGGCGCCCCCGACCGGCCCCCCGTCGCGGCGACGGGCTCCTTTTGGAGCCCCTCACTGCGGCGCCCCCGACCTGCCCCCTATTTTGAAGAGAAGGTTGTGGTGGGAGCTGAAAACTACATCTTGACTAAACTAGCCAGACACGTCTGGGCTGCTGGAAAGTGTGGGCGTCAGGCAGCTCTCCAGGCAATCCTGATTCCTTTGGGGGCTGCCATTTCCCCTTTGCCCTCTGCCTCCCTAAAGAAAAGACTTCCCCAGAGGGTGAAGAAACGTGGCTTCTTCCAGGGAAAGCCTCACTGAGGCGTAAACAACAAGCTTGGGGACAGTGTGTGCTGAGGGGGGAGCTGTCTTGCAGGCCACAGGGAAGGTCAGGAATGATGCTGCCTGCTCAGCATGTTCAGGGCGCTGCACATCAGAAGGACACCATGGATTCAGGCTGCTTCTTCCAGCTTTATTAAAATAGAGCCATGTTCCTGAGGAAAGCTGCACCTCCGCCTGGCTTAGGAGCACCAGCAGCACAGCGCTGGCAGGATGGGTCCTGCTCTTGGCTGCGCCCTTGGAGCACGCAGGATGAGGAGGGTCTGAGCTGCCAGGTAACGGACATAGAAGTCACTGTCTTCCTCCAAGAGCTGAAGGGCTGTGACCGAAACAGAGAGAGTCGAGATGAGCCCTCCCGTCTGCAGAGACCCCCGGGCATCGCCTCCAGACCATGCCAGCCCCACCCGCCCCTTTCCCTGGCCAGGAGCGAGCTGCTGCACAGGAATGCCCCAAACGGCCCTGACAGGCTTCCCCGCCGCTGACGCTGTTCCCTGGCGCGCGGCAAGGCTTGGCAGCACCCTGCCCACGATCTGTCCCCTGCCCCAGCAGCCCCGGCCAGCACAGCACTGCCCCTACTCACCGCTGCAGATCTCGGGCAGCTCCCCCGGGCGTTGGCCCCTCAGGGTACGCGCGGCAAGCCCTAGGCACAGAGCTCCGTCAGACCCCCTGCTCCCCAGCATGCTCCCAGCGGCGCGGCCCCCGGCCCTGCGGGCTCGGCTGCACACCCTCCTCCCCCTCAGCAGGGCTGACCCCAGGTAGCGCCCAGGCTACCCCAGGAGCTGAGGGGTGGGACTGAGCAAGGCGGCCACCGAGCCCACCCGCGTGGGAGAGGGAGGCCCCAGCCCTGCGCGGGGCAGCCGGGGCTCTGGCAGCCCCAGGGCTGCTCCTTGCTGCCAGGGCAGCAGTGGGGACTGGGGCCGGGCTGCCAAAAGAGGGACCCTGGGGCCTGTGGCTCACCGATGAACCTCACGGCCTCCTCTCGCAAGCTGGCCTGAGCATCTCTCAGGTACGGCAGGCTCCCCGTCAAGTATTCTTCAGCCCTGCTCCTGTCCCGCACCAGCTGGAGAGAGCACGAGGGTAGGGGCATGTCCCAGAGCCTCCCCAGTTGGCCGGAGCAGGCCCTCCTCCCGGCACCTCCCGTTCCCCTTGCCCCCCGCCAGGCCAGTCCCATCTCCCAGCCAGGAGCCCTGTGGGGCTGATGTTGAGAGAGAGCCACAGGCAGAGGGCTCTGGTCCTCACCAAGCACTCTCCAATCCTCCATGTCTGCCACGTCTGGGTAAGGTACTTGAGCTGTTTCCACTTGAGGAGCTCTGCACTGGCGATGAGGGCTTCCCCAGAGACCTGCAGAGCGGCAGAAGCTGGCAGATGGCACCGCAGCCCGGGGAAGGAGACCCGGCATCCCCCTCCGCTTGGCCGTCGTTCCTGGGGTGATCCTGCCCTTAGGGAGCCGGGACACGGCCTGGCCCAAACATCTGGGGGTCTCCTGGGCATAGCCATGGGGGGCAGGGACTGAGGCTCAAAGCCTTGGCCTCCGTCTCCCGCAGGCACAGCAGGGAAGCCTGTACTCATGCCTCGGGCCACGAGCTGCTGCTGAGCCCTGCTGGACCAGGTAGGGCAGGTGTTGGAAACATCCCTGCCAGCTGTAGTTCTGTAAACTTGCGTGCCTTTCTAATCACCAGCCTCCAGAGGAGGAACTGAAAAGAGGGACGTCAGAGACTGACAGAGGCAACATCTTGCTACAAGCCCGTCACTGGTATGCAATCAGGAAAATCCACGGTAACTGGGGGAAAAGTAAAGGCGGCCGGGGGAGACTGCGACCACCCACTCAACGGAGGGACTACGCAAAGTGCCCCCCGCCACCTGCTAAGAGCACGTGTGCTGATTCACAGAGCAAGCGAGGCTAATTTAAAGATAACTGACCAGTAACAAGTGTTACGGCAGTCACTAGCCAAAGAGCGCAGATTTAGGTGGGTTTTTCCGAATTCAGTAACCAGATAAGTACGTAGTCGTTCCTTTGCGCGGTGTGCTAGCTTTGCGGGATGTCACCAGGCACCCACAGCTGCGCAAACATGCATGAAAAACCCACCTCTGCTCTGTGTGCATATTGGCGTGTTGCACAGCGGGTACACGACCCCGCTTTTGGGACAGCAGTGGTCCCGGTGCAGGGACGGAGGGGAGCTCTGCCCTGTCCTCGGTGACGCGGGCCGTTGGCCCCCGAGCTGACACACGCTGCCAGAGTCCGACTGCCAGCAGCATTGCCCCTGTCGCCAGGGGGTCAGCACGCCCTTCCCTGCGTCACTGGCCAGCTTTGGAGTCTCTACCTTGGCCACGCTGTCATTCTCATCACGCATGTGAAAGAAGAGCGGGAGCAGGCCCCTTCGCACCGTCATCTCCATCGTCCTCTTATCATTCCGCACCACAGCCTGCAGCACGTTTCTGAAGAGGCTGATGGAGTCCTCTCTTATCTGGCTGGACTCCTGGCAGGGAGAAGGAGAGGGGGACTTGAAAAGAGCCACCCCCTGCTTACTGCGAGCATGAGGCCACGGGCATGAGCGTGGCAGATGTGAGGGGAGAGGCTCAGGGCTCGGGCTCTGCGCACGGGAGCTGCGGGAATCTCTGGTGCTGCCTGGCAGCGCAGCTCGGGGAGTCCTCGGGGCTCTGAGCGCAGCTCTCGGCCTGCAGGTGCTTTGCACAGGGGCCGGGCTGGGCCCCGGCACAGGGGGCTCAGGTCACCCGGAGGCATCAGCCTCTCCGGGGAAGCCGTGCCGGGCTGCAAAGCCCAGAAGCCATCCCAGGAGAGAGCCCAGGGGAGCGAGGAGGGCAGAAGGCCCTGCCCGCGGGGCTGCCCACAGGCCACTGTCCTTGCCCAGCGCCCGTCTGCGGGGCTCAGGCTCCCAGAGCAGCCTTACGTCATCAAAGCGGGGCAGGAGCTGCTCCGCCAGCTGCACAGCGATGGGGCTGGCCTCCTTCCTCCTCAGGTGACCCATCACGTTTCTGAGGACCTCCAGGGCCTTCATCTGGATATCTGTAGAGCCACTGTGCAGGACCTCCATCACCTCTGGCAGGAGGACCCGTATTTTTCTTGCCTGTATGAAAAAGAGGGTTTCCTTTGTGTGAAAAGGTCCGTGCCTGGAAAGCTCCCCAGGCAGCCACCAGGCCCCTGGCACCCTGGCAGGGAGGCCATTTGCAGCAGTCACCCCACCGCCTGACTCCCAGCCGAGGCCAAGCCACCGCCTTAGCCACCGCCCCAGCCCGCGGCGGCCGGCATGGCTCCCTTGGCTATGCCCTGCTCACCGAGTCAGGTCTCTCCGACAGCGTGATGATGCCTGTGAGCAGCAGTGAGAGCACCGTTGGGGTGGGACGCTTCACAACATTCCATTCCATCCTTCGCAGAGGAATATCCTCATCTTTCAAATCATTGCAGGCCAGCAGCTGTAGGAAACCCAGCAGTGAGCGAGCGGCAGAGCCGGTGGGGCTCCCCGCACCGTGCAGCTCCGGGTTCCCACCGGCAGCTGAGGACAAGGGCACCGGGGCTTTCTCTGGTAACTCACAGGCAAGCGAAGCATGCAGGCATTCCCTGGAAAAAGGCAGAAAGGCCTGTTCTGCCAGTCCTGGCGTTGGGCGAACAGCTCCCTCAAAATGTTCTCCAAAGTCTGGCGCGTGGAGAACATCGCCTCCCAGATGGCCATGTCAGTGCTGCAAGCCAGAGCGCTCTGTCAGCAGGGCTGCCTCGGCCGCAGCAGCAGGGCCTGGGACAGCCCTGCAGGACGCAGAGCCTGCCCCTCGCTTGGGGTGCCCTGGGCAGCAGGGGAGGGCTGAGGTGGTGTTCCCCGGGGGGCTGGGAGGAGCGTGGTGGTGCGGCCATGCGCTGGCTTGGCCAGCTTTGGCTGCTGTGGGCCTGGCCGCCCCACCAGGGCTGGAAAGCGTGGTGGGGTGAGGAGCCCTGGTCCTCGGGGGTGTCCTGCAGTATTCCTTGGGTGGGGCAGCCGGAGAGTCTTGGGGCCCCTCTGCCCGCAGGGAACACGGCCTCATGGCTTTTGGGGCCAGTACCTGTCTCCTGGTGGAGCGATCTCCAACAGGTTGATGACCACCTGCATAGGGTAGTGGTCGGTCAGCAGGAGAAGGAGTGAGCCCAGTCTCTGCCGGGCTGACTCCATGTTGATGCATTGCAGGTTTTTGTGGATGTGGCTCATGATCTTTGGCACCTGGAGGGGACACAGGTGAGGACGGTGCTGGCACTGGAGCACATTTCCTCAGCTGCCCTTTCCATCCCTCTCTGCTGGCCGAAGGTGGCCTCAGGTGCCCAAGACACCTGGTTTTAGGAGGGAGGGAGGAACAAGGCCTGACAGGGCTCAAGGGCAGGGCAATCCAGCCACAGGCCACTTACATCCGCCAGCCAGAAGTCAGGGTATCTCATGACCAGATCTAGCATTTTTCTTGCCGCCTCCTTGTCAAAGATGCTGGAGTCTCTCATCGCCTCGATGGCCACAAGGACGATGTCTGTCCTCTCAGAAAGGTGGAGGTATTTTGCAAAGTCCTATGAGAGGCAGGAAGGGAGCGAAGACATGTCGCACCGAGTGCCCTGATGGCGCTGCTCAGCTGGACAGTGCGAGCAGCCCTGGCGAGAGATGCCGAGCGGTGCTGAGGAAAGCTGGAAGCAGGGGCTGCAGTCACTGCATGGGGGAGGATGAGAAGAGGGGGCCTCCAGGGTAAGGGAGGAGGCTTGGGCTCCTGGGCACAGCACGCTGGCCGCACAGAGACCCAGGGCTTGCTGGTGGCCAGGAGGGCTGGAGCTGCTGCTGGGACGCTGGAGTGCAGCCCTCGCTTGGGGACAGCAGGAACCCTCTCACCAGGGACAGTGAGGCCACGCCAGCCCCACTGATGCTGGATGCCTTTGCTCACACAAGTTCCCTGCCGATGCCATGGACAAGAGTCCCAGCAAGGGGGGAGATCATTACCATGGTAAGGTCGTTGGCGAAGGGCGGACACTGGAAAGAGGTGCCCTCGCGTTCCCAATGGAGATGTTCTGCTTTTTCCTTTAGCATTGACCTTCCTAAACAGCAGGGGAAACACAGAAGAGTCGGTAAGACACAGCAGCTTTGCCAACAAGCTTAGCAAACCGCCCTGAGGTCTGCTTGCAAGATGGCCAGGCACAAGCGGTCAAGGAGATTTCTGGAGGGCGTCAGGAACAGCTTCTCGCTACAAGCACTGGAGGGACCAGCTGGGGTGATGCACAGATGGATTTGCTCTTCACTAACAGGGAAGACGTGGCTGTGGGACACGATAACTGATGGTAATTGATGGTAGCTTTGGCTGTGGGGACCACGAAACAGTGGGCTTCAAGATCCTGAGTGGAGGGAGGAAGGAGAGCAGCAGAGAACAGATCCTGGACTTCAGGAGAGCACTCAACTTCTGCAGCAAAACAACAGCTGGGATGCTATGGGAAGAAGCTCGAGGGGCAAAGGAGATCAGGAAGAGATGCAGACCTATCAGGAGATGTCTGTGTGTGGAGAGATGCAGCTCACCACCACCTCTCTTACTTTCTTGCTTTTGGATGAATGCATAGAGGCGACGAAGAGCATCCCAAGCTGCACAGCTTGTTTCTTGCTTGGAAAACTGGTTTTTCCTCATTGATGTAGGCACTACAGGAAGATTTTAATGGGGGCAGGGGGATTCAGCAATGCCTTTCTTGTCTATGTGTATTATTTTGGTGGAGGCTTTTTGTTTTACTAAGTGGTGGAGCCAGAGGACTGAGCTCTCAAAGTTTTTTGGTGTTCCCGCCTTGCCCCAAATCTACTTTTTTTCTAGCACTGTTGGTAGCTCAGTTTGAACTACAATTTTAAAGGTTGCTAATGCTTCTTTTTCCTGTGCTTGAAAGAAACATTGGCATTAGGAAAGCCTTTTATTTTGCTGGAAGGGGCTTGAATGAAGGGGAATTACACTTCATACCTGCAGTATCACTGTCTTAAACCATTTTTTAATGTTCTTTTGAATTAAGGCAGTCTTAAACTTCATTAGTCTGCTACTCACTTTAGGTGGGGTTTTTTTTGATTCTTTTGATGTACAGTGGTTAAATACAGGTTGTCTAAATCACTTGAGAACAGTATCTCAGTTATCAAACCACTTGGTTGTCTCAACAGCAATTATGGTGTATTTGCTATTACAGTAGTACCTCTTTCCATCCCTGTATATCACTGTAATTGTGTTCAGTTCACAACAAAGCCGAAGTCTTGGTGACTGTATTTTTGCACAATTAAACTTGTAACATACTGTGGGAAAAGCGTGTAAAAAAAGTTTTAGTATGCTTCAGGACAGGTGACTGGAGCCATGTGAATTTGGTGCTTTTTTGGATGCAATCTGAAATGGAGCAGGGGAAGCAGTTCTGGTGTGGCTCTGGCTCCCCTGTGAACATCTGCCTGTGATAAATGCATTAGTCCCAAACAGGATTCCAATTTAAGTTTACAATTTATTAAATGAATAGAGGCAAGCAAACAGCGCTGGGTGCGCCGGGAGTCTCCGCTCCACCAAGACGCACACCTTCACTTCTTACAATTCTTTCCTTTATACTCTCTAGGCTTCGTTTCTCGCCTTTCTCCGCCTTTTTCTTGGAAGATGACTCTTTCTCTAAGTACGTCACCACTTCCCCGGTCTGCGCATGCTTCATCTTTTTCTAGGTGGTTGTCCGGTGGTCGTTGGGAGGAAGATGCTCCTCTTCGTCAGTGCACTCTACATGACCTCTCTGTTTGCGCAGGCGCTCCGTTATTCTACTTCTATTATGCTACCTTATTTGGCTATACATTTTCTCAACATTTCTGCGGTTATCTACAACACGGGTTTGCACTAGTATATCAGGAACTAACACATCTCAGGAGGCTACATAAGCTACACATATCAATGGAGTTACCCAAACTATACTTATCAGGAAGTTACGTAAAGACTACCACTCCCCTGTTTATGGTCATGCCCTACATATATTCCTTTATTTCAATATAAATGACATTTGCTTCAAGCTTATATTCACTAGATTTTCTTTACACGAATCACTCATTCCTCACATGCCCAATCGTGGTTGAAAATAGACCTACAACTACACGCAAGCTTTTCAGCTGGGTGGCAAAATGTAAATGTTCTCTGCTTCAAATAAAATGGCCATTGCTGCAAACTGATATTAGGCTGCTTTTGGATCTTTTGCCAATTGTGTGTCAGAAGCTTCTCTCAAAAACTGTAGATAGCGAAAATACAAACATTGGGAAAGGGCAACTGTTCCCACTTTGGAGAACATCAGCGCCTGTTGGCCGGTGACTTACTGTTTGCTAAAGCTATTTCACACAGAATGAATCTGCTTGGTGTTTTTTTCACAGCGTCTGATAACTTCTGTGCCTGTAGCCGTCCTCAGGCCGAAGCGCTCTGTGTCGTAGCGTTGTCTTGTAAACGGCTGTTTAAGCTGCCCTCAGGCGCCGCCACTCTATGAAAGCTGAACCGGCTTTTTCTCCTTGGAGGCGCCCGGTCAGATTTCTCTCCGTGCCCGAGCGGCAGGCGGGCGCTGCCGGGCGGGAAGCTCTGCCCGGGGCTGCTCTCGCCTCTGCCCGGGGCTGCCGGCGCCCCCTCCCCTCTCCCCGGCGGCGGGTGCACGCGCGGCTTCGGGAAGCTTCGCGCGGTAACGGCCGGCGCGAGGCGAAGGGGGGCGTCGTTGCCAAGCAACGGCCGCCGGCGCGCGGCGCTTGCGTGTGGCGCTGCCCGCGGGCTGGAGCGTCCGGAGCGGCGCTGCCCTGAGGAGGAGGAGGGCGCTTTCGGGGCGGACGTCCGGGGGAGCGGGCAGCTGGTCGCGAGGTACAGGCGAGGAAGGCACTTTGCTCCGGGGAACGGGCGGCGGGCAGCCTGCCTAGAAGTCCGGGGCCCGGGCCCGGGCCCTGCCCTGCCGTCGGGGCCCGGCGCTGCAACGGGCACCAGGTGTGCTCCAGGCTGTGCGACATGGGCGTCGCAATGGGTGTTTGAAACGTCAGACCCCAGCAGTTCAGAAGCTGAGCACTGGAGTGGGAGGCTGGGGGCCTCAGGTGCTGCCTGCTTCCACCTCAACAGAGATCAATATCCCCCACCTCCCTTGGCATTTGGAAACTACCGGAGTTGTGTTAGTGTTGAAAGAAGGGGCAGGTAAGAAGGTTCGTAAACGTATTCAAAACCTGTTCTTCAGGCGGAATTATTTGTGTGGAGTGAATGCAGCCTGGCCCAGGCACTGAGCTGCACCTGGGGGGCAGAAACGAGCCAAGGGTTTTGTGCTCGGGGAGCTCCGGTTTCCCTGTGCTGGACATGGGGAGAAGGGTGTGTAAATCACCCCCGAGCCAAGCAGGAGCTGCCTGAGCAGGCTTGATTCTGGCATTGCCCAGTTTTGCGGTGCTTGCCTGAAAAGGTGGCGTGGAGTCCTCTTTTCAGAGCGGTGTCACAAATGTGGCTTTGCTTGTGGTGTGGGTGCCTGTGATGTGCGGAAACAAACTTCACAACTCAAAAGAATTATAAAGCAGGTATGTTCATTATGGTGCCGGGTGCAAGGGGGATCGCTCCTCCTAACTGCACACCGTTTCGGTAAGCAGGCAAATATTTATTACACAAAAGCATACATATTCCTATGATTACGCAATACAAAACATACATGTGAAGTGAGGCGGAGTGGTTCCAAAGGTTTGTGTCAGTAGTTTATGTTATGGATGATCTGGTGGTCGTTTACTTCTTCAGGGGTGTTATCTTCCTTTTTTGTCATTTAGATGAACTTCAGTCATTTACACGTGCTCTCTTCTTACTTGATGATTTCAGCAGTTGTTAACAAGTTCTACCCGGTTCTGTGATAAGACTATCATTGCAGTTCCTGTTATCACTTCCTTTGTTTAGCAAGTCAGTCGTTGACAGATATCAATATCTAAGTGTCTAAAAGCAGATAGTTATGTCTCTATATCAGTTCCCGCCTTTTCTTTCCCCTAAGCAAATTCTTTGGCTTTAAAAAGTGGTTCGTTATGTTTCATCATTATTTTTAGGGCCCATTTTTGTCCAGTAAGTTCCTTTAGTTTACACCAAAGGATAAGATTTACTGTTGTTAATGTTATTATATGTTATCACAGTTACCAAATTCAACCCTTTTAGACCATTTCCCAAGCTTCCCGTATTCCCAAAATAAGCATCTGTCCAAGGCCAATCCCAAGCACTTATCAAGTTACAGTTTAGTAGCGTCGTAAGAGTCCATATCATCGCTTTTGAATGCGAAGCTGCGATGGTCCCATAGGTGTCCATTCCCATTGTGGCTTGAGGGGCTTCCTTCACTCTGGTGTGATGCACCTACGAGGTCTGTTCTTTAATCTTGATTGCCGTATGGGATGTTAGCAGCACCTGGAAGGGGCCTTCCCACTTCGGTTCCAGAGGTGGTTCTGTAAAGGACTTTACATACACATAATCACCAGGCTTAATATCATGCACCGGCCCATCAAGACCTCGGGCTCTGGTTCCCAAGACCAGTTTCTCTGTCTCCTGAAGTTGTTTTTGTAGGCTTAACACATAATCAGATAACGTTGAATCTCCAATCTGAGTTGATATTCTCGCCTGTACAATATAGGGTCTCCCGTACAATATTTCAAAAGGGCTCAACCCCTCTTTAGTTCTGGGCTTAGTTCTAATACTCAGGAGTGCCAAAGGTAATGGTCGTGGCCAAGATAATCTGGCCTCCTGCCCTAATTTTACAATCTGTAACTTAATTAAGTGGTTCATCTTTTCCACTTGACCACTTGCTTGTGGCCTATATGAGGTATGTAACTGCCAATCTATTCCCAGGAGTTTACTAACTTGTTGAACGATTTTTGCAATAAAATGTGGTCCTCCATCCGAGGAGATTGTTGCAGAAACCCCGAATCTCGGTATTATTTCCTCAAGTAGTGCTTTGGTTACCTCCCTAGCCGTATTAGTTCTACAAGGGAAAGCTTCTGGCCAGCCCGAAAAGGTTATCTGTTAGTACTAACAAATACCAAAACCCCGCTTTTCTTGGGAGTTCAGAAAAGTCTATTTGCCAATTTTGACCTGGAACTTTCCCTTTATCAATACTTCCAAATTTTACAAGATTTTCTACCTTTGGATTATTCTTTAAGCATATTTCACATCTATTAACCATAGTTTTTATAGTTTGATACAAATCCTGGCTACTGTTTGCTTCATAAGGGAATTATACAAGGCTTCAGTTCTCCAATGAGTCTTGTCGTGTTCTGCTTTTACCGGTTTCCATACTATTCTAAAGGGAACTATTATTCCGTTATCTTTTAATTTTTCCCAACCTGATGATTCGACATCTGCTTCGGAATCTTTAATTAATCTAAGATCCTTGTCATCATAATTGACCAAGTCTGGTAGTGGCAAAGCTCTTTCAGGAATCAAACTTAATACCTCACCTTGTTCTGCAGCTCTTTTTGCCTCATAATCTGCCGATTTAATTCCCCACTTCCTGAACAGAGTTACCCTTTTGGTGCCCCTTGCAGTGCATAATTGCAACTGCTGAAGGCGATTGTACCGCATCCAAAAGTCTTAGGAACATGTCAGCATGCTTAATGTGTTCTCTCTGGGCTGTCAAAAGTCCCAGTTCCTTCCAGATAGTCCCATGGGCATGAACTACATACACCAAAGGCATATTTTGAATTTGTCCAGGTATTCACTGCAGTCCTTCAACAAGCTCTAATGCTCTTGTCACCGAAATCGGGAATAAACCTCGTAACACCAATGTAGTGTTAAAAGGCAGGCATTCTTTATTCACGGCGCCGGGAACACGCGGGATAGCTCCTCCTAAATCGTGTTCCCCGATCAGTTCAAAAGTTAAACATTTATAGACATATGATTACAAAATTAATACATATTCATCAAGTATCCATACAATGATTGGTTAAGTATTCCTCGCCTACCATGTAAATGACCACGCATGCTCACTATAATTTCTTGGGATTTTTCTTCCTTAATCTTTTAAGTCGGAGGGTTTCTTGAGTGGGTGGTCTCTGAGTCGGTGGTCGCGATCTCCCCCTGCCGGAATTACCTTTCCTACAAAGTTCACTCCAAGTATAGCGCTTTGTCAAAAACATGACAGACTCTTGGCTCAGAGCAGTGAATCTGCAGCTTATCAGTTTCATTGTGCCTTCGAGTTCTCTATATCTCACAGAGCCTGGCCGCGGTGTCTCCACTCCGCTCCCCCCCGCCTCCGTACAGTTTCTCCTAGAATCAGCACACCAAGCTCTCCTGGTGTGGCAACATCTAAAGTTAGAGGCCTAGGGAACTCCCGTGGACTGGATTCCTTGCATACCAGCCGCACTACACTCTGGGTGCTTCTTCAGTGCTGTATCTTTCTTTAAAATATGGATATAAGTACAGCAAAATTACATTTCATCGAAGTTGTTCCTTCTTCCTATCTACTCATTATTAAAACAAAATAGTACTATGATCACAATGTTACACCTTAATTCCTTGATAACTAAATCAAGATGGAAAGGATTAAATGGGCTCTTGAGCAGCATTGCTGGCGCATAACACTAATGCGTAACCTATTCCTATAGTTATGTTTTTTATTACTATCCTATTTTCTAATTATCGTTTGATTTCCCCATCACCTTGGTTACACTCTCACTAAAGCAATTAATTCAGCTGTTTGTGCAGATGTACGCTTAGGGAGTGACTTTGCTTCCACCACTTGGTCTGTGGTGGTCATGGCATACCCCACCATTCGAGCTCCAGTCTTTACAAAACTACTCCCGTCGGTGTACCGAGTGTGTTCAGCCGCCTCCAGCGGCTCCTCCTTCAGGTCAGGCCTGCTTACACACGGTCTCAATGGTTTCTATGCAGTCATGCACGACAGTACGTCATCCTGTTCCATCAGGACTGCTTGATATTTCAGGAACCTTGATGGCGAGAGCTGATGTCCTCCTTTTTGTTTCAAAACGGAAGTTGCAGCATGGGAAGTGTGCACAATCATCTTTTGCTCCAAAGTGAATTTTCAGGCTTCTTGAATAATCAAAACAACGGTGGCCACTGCCCGAAGGCGTGATGGCCATCCTTTTCTGACGTCATCCAATTGTTTGGTAAAGTACGCTGCTGCTCCCTTGTGAGGACCCAGCCTCTGGGCTAGAATTCCCAAAGCCACTCCTTGCCTTTCATATGAGAACAGCCAGAAGGGCTTTGTTATATCAGGCAGGCCCAGAGCTGGAGCTCTCATTAGCTCCAATTTCAGTTCTTTTAATGCCCTCTTGGCTTCATCAGCCCATACTAATTGCATCTGGCTATTTTTCAGTAGTTCATACAGATGTTTAACCAGAAGTCCATAATTATAGATCCATAATTAGCACCAACCGGTCATTCCCCAAAAGATTCGAAGCTCTTTTACCGTGGTCAGCTCTGGAGTCCTGCAAATAGCTCCTTTTTGGTCATTCCCGAGCTGTCTCTGTCCCTTAGAAATCACAAATCCCAGGTATATTACTTCTTTCTGCAAGATCTGGGCATCTCTGTAATGAGACTCGGTAACTGCTTAATCCAAGAAAATCCAACAAACTCACAGTCCATTCTTTACATTCTTCATCCTTTTCTGTGGCTATCAAAATATCATCCACATAGTGCAAAAGAATCCCATTTCCCAGAGGTGTTTCCCAGGCCTCTAATTTTTTTAGCTAATTGATTTCCAAAGATCATGGGGCTGTTTTTAAATCCGTGGGGTAGCACTGTCCAGGTTAGCTGGGGTTTTTTTGTCCTGAATCAGAGTTTTCCTATTCAAAGGTGAATAAATTGCAGCTCTCAGGGGCCAAGGTGAGCTAAAAGGATGCATCTTTCAGACCTAATACTGTGAACTATTCATAAGTTTCTTTTAAATTAGTCAATAAGGTGTATGGGTTTGCCACTACCGGCTGTAAATCTTCAACTATCTTATTTATTGCCCGCGGGTCTTGTGTCAATCTGTAGGCTTTGCCCTCAGGCTTTTGACAGGTAAAATGGGAGTGTTATATTCCGGTTCACATTCTATTAGTAGCCCATATTTGATAAGCTGGTTGATTATTGATCGGATTCCTTCCCTATCTGCGGTCCTGAGGGGATATTGCTTAATTCTTACAGGCTGCGCCCCTGATTTGAGTCTGACTATTATCGGGGAGGCGTTTTTCACCTTTCCTGGTATTTCTGAGGCCCATACCCCTGGATATACTTGGTTCTGGATTTCCTCGGGTACTTCTGAACTAACAGGAGTATCTATGAGGGCCAGACTTAGAAGTCCGGTTATCCCAGCTGGTTATCCCCCACTCGAAGTTCTACTTTTCCTTTCTCAAATTTTATCTCTGCTTTTAGTTGTTCCAATAAGTCTCGCCTCAATAGAGGTTTTGGTGAGCTAGGCCTGTATAAGAATCTGTGTATTCCCAATTGTTTTCCCAATCTAAATTTAAGAGGTTTTAAAAAGTACGCCTTTTCACTTTGGCCAGTAGCTCCCTTTGCCGTTACGAAATCATCATCCATAGGTATTAAAGCTTGATTTAAAACTGAAAATGTTGCCCCAGTATCAACTAAAAATTCTACAAGTTTCTCTTTTTCCCCTAACTGAGCTTTTACCAAGGGTTCCGTTAGGGAAGATTCCCCTGGTCCCTGTCAATTATCCTCCGTGTCAGTAATCGTCACCGACTTGCCCAGTCTTGGGACCTCCTTTTTCCAATGCCCCCTTTGCTTACAATAGGCACACTGATCTTTCGGGGGGTGGGGGTGATTTCCCTTAGATGGGGCACTTAACACTACTTCTCATGGCTCCTCTCCTCCCATTAGTGTTGTTTCCTGGTGGGTTCCCAGAGGTTACCTGGCCCCTGTGGGGCGCAAAGCAGCCACTGTAGCACTGGCAGGTGTTTTACCCATTACTCTCTCTCTGACCATTTCTATTCCGATAGAAATAGAAACTTGCCAAGCAGTCTCCAGCAATTTCTCTAAATTTCTCACATCTGTTTCTTGCGCTTTTAATTTTTGAAGCTTTCTCCTTATATCCTCTGATGACTGTCCTAAAAACAACGAAACTAATTGTTGTCGTCCCACATCTGAGGTAGGATCTAAAGTTGTACTTTTACGCATGGCTTCCCTTAGCCATTCCAAAAAGTCTGAGGGGGTTTCATCCTGTCTTTGTTTTACTTCATACAAGTTTTGACCAATTTACTGATTTTGGAATTCCATTTTCGAGTCCAAATTTTATCCACTTTTGATATGACTTCAGTTGTCTATATTCCATACGATCATTAGCATCCCAGTTCGGATTGGTGAGAGGAACGTGATTATCTACTCTACCAGTATACATTCCTGCAGTGACAAGGGCTTCTGTATGTGTTTGAGCGGTTTTAACCACTAGCTGTTTCTCTGTTTCCATCGTTGTATCTAACATTAAATCTGTATCTTTCCAGTCAGGATCCTGATTTTTTTTTTTTTTTTAAACTATCAATTCAAATCTTTTTGCCACCCCTATTGGGTCGTCCCTACAATCAGCTTGTCTGGGGGGGGGGGCTTGTACCCTCAGTCGGACTCTGCTTCGGGTTACCGCACCCAAAGCAGCACTCCCAGAGGCAGAAACAGATTCTTCATCAGAAGTATCTGCATTCCTTAAGGGAGAGGGAGAGACTGGCACCGAAGCCAACAGTGGTATAATATAATCTTCCAGTCTTTCCTCTGACTCTCCCTTTTCTTTTAACTTAAGGCATCTTTGTCCTATACTACACGCTGAACAGCATCGTTTCAGTTTTCCCAGTTCTTTCGCTTTTTCCTTCTCCAGGGCCAGGATAAAGGGCTCTGAAGGGGCTATATTGATTCCACAATCTTTCCGCCATTCCGGATGATTTCGCAATGTGAAAAACATATCTGCATAAACTGCTTCATCCCATTTTCCCTCTCTCCGAAGGAACCACATTAGTTGTAACAATATATTATATTTCCACGTCCCATTAAAGGGCCATTTTTCTTCATCATCTAACTTAGAGAGGCCACCACTGATTACAATACTCAATTAAAGTTTTCCTGTTCACACTTCCTCCTGGCAGCTCTCCTATCTCCTTCCAGTGAGCTAAAATACAGCCAGGGCTTCTTTTCAGTATTTCACCACTTTGTTTACCTCCCATAATGAACACCCTGCCCACAGGGGTTTATTCCTCAGTCTTAGAATACAGCCTGATTGAATTGACGACAATAATACCTTATCCAAGGCAAAAGATGTAAGGGCGTAGTCGCCCCCCAGCGAATGCACCTAAATTCAAGACAATTGTCAAGATGAAACTCCTGTCTCCCTTTAAAAGAATGTACTTATGACACTCCAAATGTAACCAAGGTGGTAGAGAATTAAAATAAAATAGGGTTAGAAAATAGGTTTGTGAATTTGTAGCAAGTTGTAACTATAAGAACATTATGCACCAGCAATGCTGCTCGAGAACCCACCAAACCCTTCCCATCTTGATTTAATTATCAAGGAGTCAAGTGTAACATTGTGATCATGGTATTATGTTTTGTTCTAATAACAAGTAGTCAGAAAGAAGGAACACCTTGGTCAGTTCTATGGTCCGGTGGGTAGGTAATTATTCATTCTATAGTCCTGTCTTAAAACAAAGGACTGTGGGGTGAATGATTGCATATTGGACCGACGGCCCGTGAAGATCTATTTAGTGTTGCCAAGTTTAAATGAACTTAGAAGGAAAGGTAATTCCGGCAGGGGGAGATCGCGACCACCGACTCAGAGACCACCCACTCAAGAAACCCTCCGACTCAAAAGATTAAGGAAGTAAAATCCCAAGAAATCAGAGTGAGCATGCGTGGTCATTTACATGGTAGGCGAGGAATACTTAACCAATCATTGTATGGATACTTGATGAATATGTATTAATCTTGCCTATAAATGTTTGATTTTTGAACTGATCGAGGAACACGATTTAGGAGGAGCTATCCCGCGTGTTCCCGGCGCCGTGAATAAAGAATGCCTGCCTTTTAACACTACATTGGTGTTACGAGGTTTATTCCCGATTTCGGTGACAGTTTTGGCGACCCAGATGGGACCCTGCTTGTGAATCTCGACAGATCCGTGGGATCACAGGACCTCCAGCCGGCACCGAGGGATTCTCGGGGAGAACCTCTGATCCCTGGACCGAAGAATTCTGAGCAAGTCCCCTGGAAAGGTAATAAGGCATTCTTTTAAGGAATTGAAGTAACGTGGATTCGAGTCCCACTAGCTCGCTCGTAAGGCGCGGCGAAAGCTACGCAGAGTAGGGCTGAAAGGTACCTCTGGAAAGGGTGAGGGTACGAGACCCTCACAAGGAATGCCTGCCTATAAGACGCGGTGAAAGCCTCGCAAGGTTGGGCTAGGGGCCCAGGTAAGGAGGTTGGGGGATTTCTAGCAGGGGGCTAGAAGATCCAGAGGGACCCTCGAGGAGAGTAGGGGTCCCTCCGACTAGTGCCTGTGATAGTGCACAATCACACCCACTAGTCTTGGGAAGATGGGCACATTTCCAAGTAAAAGATCCAGCCCACAAAAAAACCACCTTTGGGATGTATTTTGAGGCATTGGAAAGATCTGGGAGGTGATCCTCTGACTCGGAAGCAATTAATTGAATATTGCAATCATTGGTGGCCAATGTATGTCCAAGGTTGGACAGTGGGGAGAAATGGCCAGAAAATGGGACATTGCAATATAACACCATTTTGCAATTAATGTTGTTTTGTAAAAAGGAGGGTAAATGGGAAGAAATGGCTTATGTTGATTTATTCTTTACACTACAAAATCATCCAGAATGGCAGAGACAGTGTGGAATACATCCGTATGATCCCATGGTAAAGATTGTGAAAAAGGGGAAAATGTGACGAGAACTCGAAACAGTGGTGGTGAAAGTTCCTTTTTCAATTACTGATTTAAGATCATGGAAAGAGACTGCAGGTACCTATCGGGAGGATCCCGAAAGGGTGGCTAAGGTAAAATGCTTGAAATTGCTTGGGCTGTGTATAACAATAGAGAAAAAGAAAAAGAGGTGGGGCAAGCCCGAAGGGATGGAAAGCTACTAGCAGTTTTGGCAGGTAATAACAGGATAGGCAGAGGGAGAGGACGAGGAATGAATATCAGAGAGAGAAGGAAAATAAGCCCCGATTAGCAGAAGATCAATGTGCTGTTTGCAAGGAGTGTGGGCACTGGAAAAGAGAATATCCTAAGGCAGGAGAATTAGATCCGGCTCTCCAGGCAATTAAATTAATGACTCTGGATGAAGAACTATGAAGGGGACTGGGGGAATCAACCCTAGCTGAACGTCTGGTTACACTGAAGCTAGGGAATGAAGAAATAGAGTTTCTGGAGCTACTTACTCAGTATTGAATACATGTAAAGGGAGATTTAGTCACAAATCAGTAGATGATGTTGGTGCGACAGGGCGGAAGGAAAATTGGCCATTTTTAGAGCCATTAAAGTTTAAATTGGGAAAACAATGGGTAACTCACCAGTTTCTGTATATGCCTGAATATCCACTGTCTTTGTTGGGACGAGATCTATTGAGTAAATTAGAGGCACAAATAACTTTCAAAGATGGAGAAATCAAATTGTTAATACCAGAATCAAAAGCCATAGAGGCAAGAGTGTTTATGTTACAGGATTCCTACAGGGAAGAACAGATTCCAGAAGAAGTGGAAAATGCAGTAATTCCTTTGGTTTGGGCGAGTGGAATTCTGGGACGATCTAAATTGGCAGAGCTGGTAAAGGTGATTTTAAAACCTGGAGCCAAACTGGTAAGACAAAAACAATATCCTATTAAGTGGGAGGCTCGAAAAGGATTAAAGGGGTTGATTACAAAATTTTTAGAATGTGGACTATTGACAGAGTGTGAATCAGAATATAACACTCCCATATTACCAGTAAGGAAATCCGGAGGCAAGGAATACCGATTAGTCCAGGATTTAAGAGTTATAAATCAGATAGTCCAAGATATACACCCAGTAGTGGCTAATGCATATATATTTTACTGCCTTCTTTGAAAGAGGAACATAAATGGTTTACTGTCCTAGATTTAAAGGATGCCTTCTTCTGCATACCTCTAGATATAGGCAGCCAAAACGTATTTCCTTTTGAGTGAGAAAGTCTGGCCACAGGGCGAAAGACCCAATTGACATGGACTGTACTTCCACAAGGATTCAAAAATAGCCCTACGATATTTGGGAATCAATTGGCCAAGGAATTAGAGATATGGAAGAGACAGGACCAAAAGGGAAGTGTTCTGCTATCAGTTTACTAAATTTCCTAGGCCAAGGAGGATATAGAGTCTCCAGAAATAAGGCCCAAATAGGAAAAGAAACAGTAATTTATTTGGGATTTGAAATATCCCAAGGACAGAGAAAATGGGGAAATGAAAGAAAAGAAGTTATCCATCAAATTCCTGAACCAAGTAGCCTGAAAGAATTGAGAACTTTTCTGGGAATGATTGGGTGGTGCCGACTTTGAATTTTGGATTATGGATTGTATGTAAAGCAACTGTATGAGGCTTTAAAGGAATCCAAGGATCGGTATCTGACTTGGACACCTCAATGTCAAAAATCATTCAAAGAACTGAAAAAGGCATTAATGATGGCTCCTGCTCTGGGATTACCTGATGTGACCAAACCTTTTGAGTTGTTTGCACATGAAAGGCAACATCTGGCTCTTGGAGTGCTGACGCAATGGCTGGGATCCTGGAGACGACCAGTGAGGTACTTCTCTAAACAACGTGACAACGTCAGTAAAGGATGGCCAGGATGTTTACGCGCTGTGGCAGCAACAGTATTGCTGATCCAAGAAGCTCGAAAATTGACCATGGGCCAAAAGATGGTGGTGTATGTACCGCATATGGTAATAACTGTTCTAGAGCAAAAGGGGGGTCACTGGCTATTCCCCAGCAGAATGCTGAAGTATCAGGTTGTCCTATTGGAACAAGATGGTGTGGCATTGAAAACCACACTGATTGTTAATCCAGCAATATTCTTGTCAACAAAGAATCCAACAGGAAATTTAGAACATGACTGTTTGTTAACTATTGAACAAGTTTATTCCAGTAGACCAGACCTGAGGGATGAACCTCTGGAAAACCCTGATCTGCAGTTATACACAGATGGAAGCAGTTTTGTACGAGAAGGAAAAGGAATGGCTGGATATGCTGTCATCACCACCTCTGAGGTATTGGAATCAAGGACACTACCTGTAAGTACCTCAGCACAGAAAGCAAAATTGGTGGCATTGAGGCGGGCTCTACAAATAGCAGAAGGAAAAAGGGTAAATATTTGGACTGATTCTAAATATGTGTTTGGTGTAATCCATGCTCATGGAGCCATGTGGAAAGAAAGAAGACTGCTGTCAGCCCAAGGAACATCAATAAGTATAAAGAAGAAATTCTCCAACTCCTGGAAGATGTGCAGAGACCGAAAGAAGTGGCGGTAATGCATTGTAAAGCTCATCAATTTGGTCAGACGGCTGTAAATATAGGTAATCGATTGGCAGACAAAGCTGCAAAAGAGGCCGCAGAACAAGGTATCCTTGCACTAGCACCAGTAAAACAAAAAAACAGGTGATAGTAACCCTGCAAATTATGGCAGAACTCGCAGAGGAAAAACATGAACAAACACATTGGGGAGTAGATGCAATGGTTTCAAGTTTAAAAACCTCTGTAGTATGTGTAGGAATGACAGAAATAGTTAAATCAATAATAGCTAGATGTCCAATCTGCCTTAAAAATAACCCCATGAACCAAAAGAGGCTACCTCTAGGAATGATAAAACCAGGAAATTCTTCAGGAGATTATTCGCAAATTGATTTCTCTGAGTTACCCAGACGAAATGGATACAGGTATTTATTAGTACTAATTGATACATTTTCTGGATGGCCGGAGGCCTTCCCTTACCACACCAACAAAGCTAGAGAGGTAGTTAAAGTGTTGTTGAAGGAAATAATACCAAGATTTGGAGTGCCGATTTTGGTGACACAAACACTTCGCGTGAACAAACTCTGTTCTACATTTCCCCCCCCCATATACCAGCGACATTCTTACTGATTCCTTACACTTTCTAAGTCTCCACAAAATACCTGCTTAAGCTGGCCTGAACGCTCAATCCTATCCCAGTTAGACCAGTTTCCTCGACATTCACCACACCAAAAATGGTCCCCAAACCGCACCCAAACGTTCTGTTTACAACCAGAGCATTCAAAAACATATATTGGGCTGCATGAAAAATCTTGATGTCTGTGTATATGACAGTAAGAGTTAACAACCGGTTCAACTAACACAGTTCCAAAGTCTGTCATACGCTTCGTCCGTCTCTCCTCGCGGAGAACAGGGAACCGTGGATCAGAACTCCGCACTCGCCCCACAGTCAGACTGCGTCTCATTCACTCAAACATTCACCCAACTTGCAACAACATGACTTGTACAATGAAGCACTTTCATAGAATACACGGTACCGGGCACAAAACTTCTTAAGTATTCAGATTGTAATTGTCACCGAAATCGGGAATAAACCTCGTAACACCAATGAAGTGTTAAAAGGCAGGCATTCTTTATTCACGGCGCCGGGAACACGGGGGATAGCTCCTCCGAAATCGTGTTCGCTTGATCAGTTCAAAAATCAAACATTTATAGGCAAGATTAATACATATTCATCAAGTATCCATACAATGATTGGTTAAATATTCCTCGCCTACCATGTAAATGACCACGCATGCTCACTCTGATTTCTTGGGATTTTACTTCCTTAATCTTTTGAGTCGGAGGGTTTCTTGAGTGGGTGGTCTCTGAGTCGGTGGTCGCGATCTCCCCCTGCCGGCATTACCTTTCCTACAAAGTTCACTTAAGCTTGGCAACACTCAATAGGCTTTCACGGGCCGTCGGTCCAATATGCAATCATTCACCCCACAGTCCTTTGTTTTAAGACAGGACTATAGAATGAATGATTACCTACCCACCGGACTGTAGAACTGACCAAGGTGTCCCTTCTTTCTGACTACTTGTTACATAATATCATGATCACAATGTTACACTTAACTCCTTGATAATTAAATCAAGATGGGAAGGGTTCGGTGGGTTCTCGAGCAGCATTGCTGGTGCACAATGTTCTTATAGTTACAACTTGCTACAAATTCACAAACCTACTTTCTAATCCTATTTTATTTTAATTCCTTACCACCTTGGTTACATTTCCCCCCTTTGGAAGTTCTGAAATAATTTCTTTTCAATACTTCCATTACAAATTAATTTCCTTCTTAACATTCAATCACTTTATTGTATGATGGTAGGAGCATTATTAGTTAGTCCATTTAAATTTTGGTGTTTTGTAGTCAATGCAAGTGTAATTCTGCTATCAATGGTAGCTCTTTTTGTAAATTCCTTTTTCAAACAATGATAAATGAATAATATTCCCAAAGATATTATTAATAATAATAACACAGTACCAGTTAAGGACTTCATCCAAGAACTCAAGTTCCATCCCAATCCACTGAAAATTTTATCAAACCAATTTTCTTGCATGTCTTGTTGCATTTCCTAAGTATCCTTTTCTATTTTCCTCAATAAGTCCAAATCATATTCAACATCCTGGGTAACATTTGGGATATGTATGCAACAATAATCTATCCTATCCCTCAGTTATCCACAAACTCCATGTTCTTTTAGTAAGAGCATATCTAGAGCCATCCTATTTTGTAGGGTCATCTTCGAAGTGGCTTGTAACTGTAAATTTAGTTGTTTAAATCCTTTCCTTGTTATTTTGGCTACTCTTCCCACTTGACTTGTCAACTTATATAACCAATCCCTATTCCTGTAAGTTGCCAAGGGAGTCAATAAGGATTCTAAGGCTCATCCAAGTTTCACTCCTGTCGAGGGTTCATTCCAATTATCATCATCAATTTGTGATCTTTTTGTCCATATTAACTTTAAATTGTCAGAATCTCCCCTAAAGGGAGCTTTCTTTCCGATTGGACATGATGTTGGCATTCCTAAAGTAATTTGTTTTACTTTCCCGTCCATTGGTAAATGGGTGGTCCAAGTTCCATCACTCATTGCCCAAACTAAATGTCCTGGGCTCTGAACTGTAGACCTTCTACAACTAAATATTGATCCCCTTCTAATTTTATATACACTAGTCAAATTTAAATCATTCTTGAGTCCTCTGCACCAACACCCATATTTCAATGCAGCTGCTAAGGGAAGAACTTCCTGGACTGCTCTATCAACTGTACTGCAATTACATATCTTTTTACAATTCCACCAGGGTACTATATCCTCCTTTTCCCTGGATGTGGTTCCCCTGTCATTAACTGATGGGAAAACTGTAAAGACTGTTCCGTCCCAGGCAAAATACCATGAAGTATTAGCCATATATTGAAATTGAGATAAAATAGCCATAGACCACACTGAATCCCATGCAACCTCTGCCTCTCGCTTAGTTTGATTTTCACAACTATGGACTACACGTCCAGCTTCCTCGGGATCATGTACAGGGAGGCCTCTACTTATTTCTTTGCATAATTGTTCATCCCTTGTGCTTACTGCACTCAAATTTGTTGTTAAGATTCCCCACGGAATTGATTCACCTACTGCTCTTGGAATTGGAAGACATGCGGTTATTTGGGTTACATTTTGTAAATTTGCAAATTCTTTTATCAATCCTACCATTAAATTTTCTTCTGGAGTTCTCCTTGGAATGTATATTAGCTGCTCTGCTTCACTCTCCCTTCCAATTGATCTATTATCATCCCAAACAATGCTCCCAACATCATCAGTTTCCAAATCAAAACCTATTTTCCCATACTTCCCAATGATAATTCCTTAAACATGTTTTAAAGTCAACTTTACAGTCTCTGAATCCCTATTGATGACCTTCCATGCCAGGGCTTTCTTCGCTCGGGTGTAGTGTATCCCCGGTTCCACTCCTCCAACCTTGATTGCAGTATAAGTTGTTAACAGTACCTGGAATGGTCCCCTCCACTTTTCCTGCAGTGGTTCAGAGTTCCAAGTTTAAAGATCACCTGGCTGATACTGATGTACAGGCGTATCCAAGGCAAGTGACCTAGTCAGCACAATATATCTCCGAAGTGCTCCAAGAACTTTTCCTAAAGAAATTAGATAGACTTTCAAATCAGTTTCCCCAGCTACCTTCATGTCCCCTGGGATTAAAGGAGTCTGGTACAGTTTACCATACAGGACTTCATATGGACTTATACCGTCTCTTGATCTTGGTTGGATCCTGATTCTCAAGAGAGCTAGTGGTAAAGCCTGTGGCTGCTTCAAAGATGTTTCCTGACAAATTTTACTTATTTGTCTTTTCAACATTTGATTCAATCTCTCAATTTTTCCACTCGATTGTGGCCTCCAAGGGGTATGTAAGTCCCATTTTATACCCAAAATTTTACTGATCTGTTGAACTACATCTGCCACAAAGTGTGGTCCCCTATCAGAAGACATTCCCAATGGCACTCCAAATCTTGGTATTATTTCCTTCAACAACACTTTAACTACCTCTCTAGCTTTGTTGGTGTGGTAAGGGAAGGCCTCCGGCCATCCAGAAAATGTATCAATTAGTACTAATAAATACCTGTATCCATTTCGTCTGGGTAACTCAGAGAAATCAATTTGCGAATAATCTCCTGAAGAATTTCCTGGTTTTATCATTCCTAGAGGTGGCCTCTTTTGGTTCATGGGGTTATTTTTAAGGCAGATTGGACATCTAGCTATTATTGATTTAACTATTCCTGTCATTCCTACACATACTACAGATGTTTTTTAAACTTGAAACCATAGCATCTACTCCCCAACGTGTTTGTTCATGTTTTTCCTTTGTGAGTTCTGCCATAATTTGCAGGGTTACTATCACCTGTTTTTTTGTTTTACTGGTGCTAGTGCAAGGATACCTTGTTCTGCGGCCTCTTTTGCAGCTTTGTCTGCCAATCGATTACCTATATTTACAGCCGTCTGACCAAATTGATGAGCTTTACAATGCATTACCGCCACTTCTTTCGGTCTCTGCACATCTTTCAGGAGTTGGAGAATTTTTTCTTTATACTTTATTGATGTTCCTTGGGCTGACAGCAATCCCCTTTCTTTCCAGAGGGCTCCATGAGCATGGATCACACCAAACGCATATTTAGAATCAGTCCAAATATTTACCCTTTTTCCTTCTGCTATTTGTAGAGCCCGCCTCAATGCCACCAATTTTGCTTTCTGTGCTGAGGTACTTACAGGTAGTGTCCTTGATTCCAATACCTCAGAGGTGGTGATGACAGCATATCCAGCCATTCCTTTTCCTTCTCGTACAAAACTGCTTCCATCTGTGTATAACTGCAGATCAGGGTTTTCCAGAGGTTCATCTCTCAGGTCTGGTCTACTGGAATAAACTTGTTCAATAGTTAACAAACAGTCATGTTCTAAATTTCCTGTTGGATTCTCTGTTGACAAAAATATTGCTGGATTAACAATCGGTGTGGTTTTCAATGCCACATAATCTTGTTCCAATAGGACAACCTGATACTTCAGCATTCTGCTGGGGAATAGCCAGTGACCCCCCCCTTTTGCTCTAGAACAGTTATTACCATATGCGGTACATACACCACCATCTTTTGGCCCATGGTCAATTTTCGAACTTCTTGGATCAGCAATACTGTTGCCGCTACAGCACGTAAACATGCTGGCCATCCTTTACTCACGTTGTCAAGTTGTTTAGAGAAGTACCTCACTGGTTGTTTCCAGGATCCCAGCCGTTGCGTCAGCACTCCAAGAGCCAGATGTTGCCTTTCATGTGCAAACAACTCAAAAGGTTTGGTCACATCAGATAATCCCAGAGCAGGTGCCATTATTAATGCCTTTTTCAGTTCTTTGAATGATTTTTGACATTGAGGTGTCCAAGTCAGATACCAATCCTTGGATTCCTTTAAAGCCTCATACAGTGGCTTTACATACAATCCATAATCCAAAATTCAAAGTCGGCACCACCCAATCATTCCCAGAAAAGTTCTCAATTTTTTTGGTCTACTTGGTTCAGGAGTTTGACAGATAGCTTCTTTTCTTTCATTTCCCCATTTTCTCTGTCCTTGGGATATTTCAAATCCCAAATAAATTACTGTTTCTTTTCCTATTTGGGCCTTATTTCTGGAGACTCTATATCCTCCTTGGCCTAGGAAATTTAGTAAACTGATAGCAGAACACTTCCCTTTTGGTCCTGTCTCTTCCATATCTCTAATTCCTTGGCCAATTGATTCCCAAATATCGTAGGGCTATTTTTGAATCCTTGTGGAAGTACAGTCCATGTCAATTGGGTCTTTCGCCCTGTGGCCAGACTTTCCCACTCAAAAGCAAATATGTTTTGGCTGCCTATATCTAGAGGTATGCAGAAGAAGGCATCCTTTAAATCTAGGACAGTAAACCATTTATGTTCCTCTTTTAAAAAAGTCAGTAAAATATATATGGATTAGCCACTACTGGGTGTATATCTTGGACTATCTGATTTATAACTCTTAAATCCTGGACTAATCGGTATTCCTTGCCTCCGGATTTCCTTACTGGTAATATGGGAGTGTTATATTCTGATTCACACTCTGTCAATAGTCCACATTCTAAAAATTTTGTAATCAACCCCTTTAATCCTTTTCGAGCCTCCCACTTAATAGGATATTGTTTTTGTCTTACCAGTTTGGCTCCAGGTTTTAAAATCACCTTTACCAGCTCTGCCAATTTAGATCGTCCCAGAATTCCACTCGCCCAAACCAAAGGAATTACTGCATTTTCCACTTCTTCTGGGATTTGTTCTTCCCTGTAGGAAGAATAAACATAAACACTCTTGCCTCTATGGCTTTTGCTTCTGGTATTAACAATTTAATTTCTCCATCTTTGAAAGTTATTTGTGCCTCTAATTTACTCAATAGATCTCGTCCCAGCAAAGGCAGCGGACACTCAGGCATATACAGAAACTGGTGAGTTACCCATTGTTTTCCCAATTTAAACTTTAATGGTTCTAAGAATGGCCAATTTTCCTTCTGCCCTGTCGCACCAACGACATCTACTGATTTATGACTAAATTTCCCTTTACACAAATTTAATACCGAATAAGTAGCTCCTGTATCTACCAAAAATTTTATTTCTTCATCCCCTAGCTTCAATGTAACCAGAGGTTCAGCTAGGGTTGATTCCCCCGGTCCCCTTCATGATTCTTCTTCTAAGGTCATTAATGTAATTGCTCGGAGGGTCGGATCTAATTCTCCTGCCTTGGGACACTCTTTTTTCCAGTGCCCACGCTTCTTGCAAACAGCACGTTGATCTTCTGCTAATCGGAGTCTTATCTTCCTTCTTTCTCCGATATTCATTCCTCGACCTCTCCCTCTGCCTATCCTGTTATTCCCAGCCAAAACTGCTAATAGCTTTCCATCCCTTCGCGCTTGTCTCCCCTCTTTTTCCTTTTCTCTATTATTATATACAGCCCAGGCAATCTCGAGCATTTTACCCAAATCCCTAGATTCAGGCCCTTCCAATTTTTGAAGCTTTTTTTTCTAATATCCGGAGCCGATTGTCCCATAAATACAGAGGCCAATTGTACTATTTCTTCTGGTCTTTCTATGTCTAAATTAGTATATTTTCTGGCAGTTGTCTTCAGTCTTTCCATAAAGGCTGAAGGAGACTCATTCAATTCTTGTCTCACCTCATAAATTTTTGACCAATTTATTGCTTTCGGCATCGCATTCCTAACACCATATAAGATCCATCTCTGATATCTACTTAGCATTGCTCTGGGTCCCGGCTGATTAGGGTCCCATTCAGGATTTACAGATGGGAAATTTTGACCTACTGTTCCTTGTAAATCCCCATTAGCGTGTGCCCCTTCTGCTTGCTTCCTAGCAGTAGTTAATACCGTTCTCTTATCAGTTTCATCAAGTAAAGTATCTAATATTACTTGTAAATCATTCCAATCAAGATCCTGTGTTCTAATCATTGTTTCAACTACCCTAGCTACTTTTTCGGGATCCTTCCGATAAACACCTGCTGTTTCTTTCCAGGATCTTAAATCAGTAATTGAAAAGGGAACTCTCACTAATATTGGACCATCATTTCCCACTGCTTCTCGGAGAGGGGCTTGGAGGGAAACTGCTCCAATTTCTCCTCTCCTTCCTCTCGTCCTTCTTGAAATTGGACTAGATTCCCCTCCTTCTCCCTCCTCGGGAGAAGCAGGGGAATCGTCACTGTCATTATCCAAATCTTGGATTCATCTTTCTCTCTCCCTCCTTCGGTGAGGGGCAATCATCAATTCAATATCTTCCTCCTCACCTCCCTTCCTCCAATCATTCTTTTCGGTCTTACAAGAAGAACAACATTTCCCCGAATTCCCATCACATTTCCCTTTTTGTACAACCATTACGATGGGATCATACGGGTGTATTCCACACTGTTTCTGCCACTCTGGATGATTTTGTAGTGTAAAGAACAAATCAACATAAGCCATTTCTTGCCATTTACCCTCCTTTTTACAAAACAGCATTAATTGCAAGATGGTGTTATATTGCAATGTCCCATTTTCTGACCATTTCTCCTCATTTTCCAGTTTATACATTGGCCACCAATGATTACAGTACTCAATTAATTGTTTCCGAGTCATAGGATCACCCCCCAAATCTTTCCAATGCCGTAAAATACATCCCAAAGGTATCTTTTGCGGAATATCTTTCTTACTGGGAAACGTTCCCATCTTCCCAAGACTAGTGGGTGTGATTGTGCACTATCACAGGCACTAGTCGGAGGGACCCCTACTCTCCTCGAGGGTCCCTCTGGATCTTCTAGCCCCCTGCTAGAAATCTCCCAACCTCCTTACCTGGGCCCCTAGCCCAACCTTGCGAGGCTTTCACCGCGTCTTATAGGCAGGCATTCCTTGTGAGGGTCTCGTACCCTCACCCTTTCCAGAGGTACCTTTCAGCCCTACTCTGCGTAGCTTTCGCCGCGCCTTACGAGCGAGCTAGTGGGACTCGAACCCACGTTACTTCAATTCCTTAAAAGAATGCCTTATTACCTTTCCAGGGGACTTGCTCAGAATTCTTCGGTCCGGGGATCAGAGGTTCTCCCCGAGAATCCCTCGGTGCCGGCTGGAGGTCCTGTGATCCCACGGATCTGTCGAGATTCACAAGCAGGGTCCCATCTGGGTCGCCAAAACTGTCACCGAAATCGGGAATAAACCTCGTAACACCAATGTAGTGTTAAAAGGCAGGCATTCTTTATTCACGGCGCCGGGAACACGGGGGATAGCTCCTCCGAAATCGTGTTCCCCGATCAGTTCAAAAGTTAAACATTTATAGGCATATGATTACAAAATTAATACATATTCATCAAGTATCCATACAATGATTGGTTAAGTATTCCTCGCCTACCATGTAAATGACCACGCATGCTCACTCTGATTTCTTGGGATTTTACTTCCTTAATCTTTTGAGTCGGAGGGTTTCTTGAGTGGGTGGTCTCTGAGTCGGTGGTCGCGATCTCCCCCTGCCGGCATTACCTTTCCTACAAAGTTCACTTAAGCTTGGCAACACTCAATAGGCTTTCACGGGCCGTCGGCCCAATATGCAATCATTCACCCCACAGTCCTTTGTTTTAAGACAGGACTATAGAATGAATAATTACCTACCCACCGGACCGTAGAACTGACCAAGGTGTCCCTTCTTTCTGACTACTTGTTACATAATATCATGATCACAATGTTACACTTAACTCCTTGATAATTAAATCAAGATGGGAAGGGTTCGGTGGGTTCTCGAGCAGCATTGCTGGTGCACAATGTTCTTATAGTTACAACTTGCTACAAATTCACAAACCTACTTTCTAATCCTATTTTATTTTAATTCCTTACCACCTTGGTTACATAATGACTATCATCAAAATCCCAATTATAGCCACAACAAAATATATTTCCATTCCCATGGGTTACAATAGTTGGTCCAAACGATCGCTATCCCATCCCATACTCCCGCAATTCCAGCGAAGAGCACTCATCGCGTACTTCCCTTTATCAGGGATTCCGGCGTTTGTGTACTTCCCTAGCCAGGGATTCCTGCGCCACTACTGGATTTGAATCCTAACCTCCCAGGGACGAGCGCCAATGCTCTTTACCTCGTGTAGGATGTCTCCTCACGACTTACAGGTTCCCCTCCCAAATTAACATACCTGGTCCACTGATGGTCCTTGTCTGTCCCTGCAGTGAGCGGGCGAGCGAGGGAGGTCCTCCGAGAAATCTTGGGGCGCGCCAAGGACGTTCCACTCTCAGCCAGTCCCGCAGCTGGGCAGAGAGGGTCCCACCTGGGTCACCAAATTAACGTGCGGAAACAAACTTCACAACTCAAAGCAGGTGTGTTTATTACGGCGCCGGATGCAAGGGGGATCGCTCCTCTTAACTTGCGCAGCGTTTTGGCGAGCAGGCAAATATTTATTACACAAAAGCATACGTATTCATATGATTACGCAATACAAAACATACATATGAAGTGAGGCGCAGTAGTTCCAAAGGTTTGTGTCAGTAGTTTACGTTATCAATGATCTGTCTCTGGTGGTCCTTTACTTCTTCAGGGGTATTATCTTCCTCTTTTGTCTTTTAGATGAACTTCAGTCATTTACACGTGCTCTCTTCTTACTTGATGATTTCAGCAGTTGTTAACAAGTTCTACCCGGTTCTGTGATAAGACTATCATTGCAGTTCCTGTTATCACTTCCTTTGTTTAGCAAGTCAGTCCTTGACAGGTATCAATATCTAAGTGTTTAAAAGCAGATAGTTATGTCTGTAGATGACCTGTTGCTCTTCCATCCCTGCTGCTTGCAGGGAGAGATGGCAACTTGCTTTTGGAGAGGCCCCCCCCCGCCGCAAACGTGTGAAAGTCTTGTTGAGTCTAGCCTAAAGTGCACTGGCTTGCTCATTGCTTTCCCCGTGAGTACCCATTTACAGAATTTGCTGTACTCTGGTATTTGGCAGCCCAGAAATGAATCTGTCTGCTTTATTTTTCTTCTGGAATGGACTGTAGTAATGCAGCTTGTCCTTTGCAGCATCTTCTGACAAGCTTGAAACTTAAGATTAGGAGACTGGCGCAGACTGGTCAGCAGGTCGGCTTCTCTGCTGTAAATGGCCAGGAGCAGTTCTTAGGTGACTTTCCAGCTTCAGGTAAGAAACTCAAGTTTGCAAAGAAATGGTGTTTTCTGAAGGTGAAAAGTTGAACAGAAACCAAACCTGGTAGACACGAATGCCTCGCTTAGCTGACAGCTAGTCCGGATTTCACCAACTAGCGTAGCCATACCTCATGTTCACGCTCTGACCCTGCTGGTGCTACCTTGCTTGATTCCTTTACCTGCCTGAAAGCCAAGTGTGACCTGTTCTCCCTTCTAGCTTTTCTTGGAGACGTACCCTCCAGGTACCGGTACCTGCCAACCTCCCATCTCTCTGACAGGTCTGTTTGCACTGACATGTGAAACGGGGACATGTAGCTCCTTTCTCACAGTTCTCACTTGGTTGGTTTTTTTTGTTGTTGTTGTGATGGCCTGAATACACAGGAACTCTTGGATAATTTATTTGAGTATTTTTGTGGGTATTGAAATTTAACTCATGAGTTAATGTGATTTAATCTTGCAATGAAATGAATGCATTTTCAATTCCTCGCTATCCTTCCCCTCGGAGGAAGCTGCCCTTGCAGCAGCGAGGCAGTGCCCAGCCCGGCCTGGCTGGGCTTCACCTGTCCTGCCCCATCCCGGGAGAGCTGGCCTGCAGGTTGTGCCCAGGGCCTGGCTGGAGCCAGGCAGTGTCAGGGCAGAGCCGCCCCAGCGAGCCCTCCCCAGGAGGGACCGGAGCAGGTCTGTAGCGTGGGGCTGGGCCTTGCCCCAGGCTCGGCCTCAGCTGGGGTTTGGCCAGGGCCGCGGCTGAGGGGAGGGGCCGTCGGGGCTTTCCCTGCCGGACCCCTTCCCTGCCAGGTCGCGTTTCCCCCAGGGCTGGTCCCTGGGGCGGGCTCTGCCTTGCGCGCCGCTTTCTCTTCCCCGCTCCTTGCCCCTGCCAGAGCGGCAGGCGGGCGCTGCCGGGCGGGAAGCTCTGCCCGGGGCTGCTGTCGCCTCTGCCCGGGGCTGCCGGCGCCCCCTCCCCTCTCCCCGGCGGCGGGTGCACGCGCGGCTTCGGGAAGCTTCGCGCGGTAACGGCCGGCGCGAGGCGAAGGGGGGCGTCGTTGCCAAGCAACGGCCGCCGGCGCGCGGCGCTTGCGTGTGGCGCTGCCCGCGGGCTGGAGCGTCCGGAGCGGCGCTGCCCTGAGGAGGAGGAGGGCGCTTTCGGGGCGGACGTCCGGGGGAGCGGGCAGCTGGTCGCGAGGTACAGGCGAGGAAGGCACTTTGCTCCGGGGAACGGGCGGCGGGCAGCCTGCCTAGAAGTCCGGGGCCCGGGCCCGGGCCCGGCCCTGCCGTCGGGGCCCGGCGCTGCAACGGGCACCAGGTGTGCTCCAGGCTGTGCGACATGGGCGTCGCAATGGGTGTTTGAAACGTCAGACCCCAGCAGTTCAGAAGCTGAGCACTGGAGTGGGAGGCTGGGGGCCTCAGGTGCTGCCTGCTTCCACCTCAACAGAGATCAATATCCCCCACCTCCCTTGGCATTTGGAAACTACCGGAGTTGTGTTAGTGTTGAAAGAAGGGGCAGGTAAGAAGGTTCGTAAACGTATTCAAAACCTGTTCTTCAGGCAGAATTATTTGTGTGGAGTGAATGCAGCCTGGCCCAGGCACTGAGCTGCACCTGGGGGGCAGAAACGAGCCGAGCGCTTTGTGCTTGGGGAGGTCCAGTCTTCCTGTGCTGGAGATGGGGAATGAATGTTTGGAAGTGACAGTTGCACCCTCAAAAGAAAAGAATACTCATGATTTCCACTGTGTTGTACATCCTTTCCCAATTTGGATTAAGCCCTCCTGGCCACACTTCCCTGTGTCTGTAGTAACTGCTGGCCAAACTGCCATAAAGTCACCATGTTAAATTCAACCCTGCGGAAAGGCCATGCACTTTGCGGCAATCCATGCACTTTGCGGCAATCCCTCGGATAGCCGAGGTTTGTTCCCAGCTTTTCCTCAGGACTGTTCTCCATTCAGCACTGCCGAGGTACGTGCCTGTGATGTGAAAGATCAAAATCTGGGATACCAGAACATGGAAACTTTGCAGAGCTGTGGATACTCCGAAGATCCAGATCTGCAAGAATGTGAAGCGACACCTGCTCATCAGTGGGATTTTTGAGTAGTGTTTTCCCTGTGTCAGTGTTAGATGACTCAGATTTGTTGTTAGGAAGGATAAATCCTTAACTTTTGTATTGCACTTGTAATCAGCACATCTCAAAGAGCTCAAAAAAGATGGTAATTTATATACATGGGGTCTTTTAGAGATTAGCAGATGGCTTCTGCATATGTGGGTTTTGTTCCTCTAGCACTGTAACTAGTTAGTAATACGTCTCTTAACGCACCAGTGAGATACGGTCTTTGAGGTTCCCACAACAGGTATTTTGCCTCTACGGAACCAGAGTTGTGTCTGGACAACAAGGGAATCAGAAATTTCTATATGCTCAGCTCCAGAGTTCTGCCAAGTTTATTTTTTTATAGTTTTGCTTAAGGCAGTCAACGTGAACGTTGTTGATTCCGACATGGAAGAGTGTCACAGGGCTTGGCCGAATCCCCTCTCTCTCTGCAGCAGAGTGAAGGTGTCATTGTCCTCTTGTGGCTGCTGGTCGGTGGTGAGGAGGACGTTGTGGACATGATGCCCTCTAAAACATACATGCGGTGTGTTTTGACCAGCTCATGTGCCCATCTTGTTGTGAACAGGCTCCTCTTGGGAGAAAGAGTTGAGGGGGAACCAAACCCAGCATTGACTGGGCCTTACCACTCCTGCAGTGAGCTGTGTGTGGTGTCAGCCATCCCTGCAGCCCTGAGCCCTCCCTCTGTCCCTGTGTTGGGAGGGGTACCGACAGGTGGCTAGGCATATCCTCCAGGTACCCGTACCTGACACCTCTCCTCTGTCTGTCTGATAGGTCTGTTTGCACCCAGACACAAAAGATGGAGAAATTTAGCAGCACCTCATGTTATTCTAGAATACACTTTGCTTTGAAAAGAATTACTTTTTGCTCAAAAATGGTGAATGACCAAGACAAAAATACCTTCCGCTTGATGCATTTCATAAAAATGTATCTATATTCTTAGATCAGCCTGTTGTCTCTGAAGATTATTGCATTCCTGAAGGGTAGTCTTTTTGTTCCTTCCTCTCTGCCTTCGCAAGGTTAATTCACTTGGTAGGGTGGGGGGATTTCCCGTCCTGCTTGGGAAGTACAGTGTCATATCGGGTGCTTGTGGTAGCGTCTTGCATTAGGAGAAAGGCAAGAGAGAAGCATTTTTTCCCCGTGGGGAGGTCAGTAGCAAGGTTTGCAGTTGTTGTGGACGCTCACAGAGCAATATCGCACCTGATTTGACCTGAGATGGCTGTCCTGGATAAACATGCTTTCCCTTTACTGTATGTGGCTCTGTCTGCTTGAAGCATTGTCCTGTCCACTGTTCTAGCAGAGACTCTCTTGCCTGCTTCATCAAGGATGCCCTGTCCCTGGACAAGCAGTCCTTGTTCCTCAGAGAAGTGTCCTGTGGTCATAGGAGCTAAAGCGTGACTGTGCCACCAGCCTGATGGGGGTAAGCAGCAGGATGTGTTTGCTCCTATTTGTGCCTTCCTGACAATACTGCCAGGGCCCGGCACTCTTCCCCCTGGATGGTGCTTGATGCTGTTGGTGTCCATATAGGTGCCTGGGAGATGGGTGGAGTCTGGGAGGAAAAGGCGGCAGGAGGTGACTGGGGTAGAAGCTCCCTGCATGCACTTGTAAGCAATGGAGAAGGCCTGCCCTGCTTCTCCCAGCCCATCAGGATGTATTCCCCAAACCAAGAGAGGAATCTTGCCTTGCCTCGCCTCGTCTAACCCTTCTGCCTCTGCTCTACAAAAAGTGCATTCCCTGTGTACGGACAGGAGCACCCCACCTTCTCCTGCCTCTCAGGGTCTGTTGTACCGATGAGCAGTATATGTTGTAAGTGCATAGTCGTCTCTCTGGTCTATAAACAGCCTATAATTCCACATACAGGCAGAAGAGCCCTGTACTACCTGTGTGCACCAAGTCTTTGCCCTGCAAGTAGCCTCACCTCACTTGTTTGTGCGCTTCTGTAGGCAGAACTTGCCTGATGTACAGAGAGGTCCCACCCTTCACCCCAGTCTCCCTAGATTTCACATGCAGGTGGGTGGAAAAGCCCTGCCTCACCTGGCCCATCTCGGTTCTGTAAGCAGAATACGTTCTGCGTCCCAAGAAGAAAGTGGTGTGTGGTGCTCTCCGCGTGTGTTCTCTGTAGAGCCATTTTATAGTCTGTATGGTGACAGAAAGATATTGCCCCACCTGACCCTTCTCTTGTTTTCTATTTTCTGTACAGCCAGTGTGCACTGTATAAGCAGACCAAAAAGTGCTGGTGGTATCTAGTCTATGACTAGACAGAAAAGACATGTTGTCCTGCATGCAATCTACAGATGGAATATAGTCTCTATCTGGAGAGCAAAGCCTCACCGTCTCTTTTCTGTAGACAGAGTATATCCTGTGATATACTACATACTGAGGAACTGAGTCTGGCTTTGCCTGTCCATGTGTAGTCTTGAGGAAGATAGGGTGTAGTCTGTATAGTGACAGCAAATGACTGTAGTCTATATGCAGATAGTACATGTGCTCTATACAGAGGGAAGTGCAATACCTGGCCTCTCTCTCATGTAGGTCTGCATGTATCGTATGTGTATTCATGTGCATGTGTTCCAACTAAAGACGGCATACATTCCACATGCAGAAAGAGATGCCCTTCCTCCCTTGGCCTTGAAAATGTCTACGTTCCATGTGGAGATAGTACATATCTAACATAAAGGCAGAAAAACGTAGCTTCCCCTCACCTGTCTGTCTGTTTTCTGTAGTATGCATGCAATTTCCAAACTGTGTGTATATTCTGTATGTTCTATGTATGTGTGCTGTGTATAGAGTGCATCTACAGACAGAAAAACTTGGTTGTGCTTCCTGTGTCTGTATACTTGTTTTATATACATAGCTAATGTATCTTTGGAATACCGAGAGGAAACAAGCCTCAGTGAGATGAGATCAGCTGAGGCTTCTCTTCCTGGCTGTAGAGCACATAGTGTCTGTATAGACTGTGTTGCGGGGTGTGTGTGTATGTATATATATACACACACACTCAAAAGACCGATACTGATACGCATCCCTGTATGTCTAGCCGTATATCTTCTGTATATGTTTGCTGTATGCTTTATGTGTAGGTTCTGTCTGTAAAATCTACCTAGATGGTGTCCTAGCTGTGTGTATTTTACATCCAGAAAAAAATTGCCCCATTCGGGCAATGCAGGACTTGCTCTGTATGTAGAATAGGTACTACCTACATATAACATAAAGGAAATGAAAAATGTTTGAGCTAAGCAAGGCGTAGAACATAGAGTCTCTTGTTAATGCTCTGTTCACAGATGGGAAAAACCTCAGCAAAACTTTTCCAAGCATATGTGCTAAATATACTGTCAAGTTCTAGTCAACCTACAGATGGAAAAAAAAAATAGTCCAAACCCTTTTGTCCACATACAGAGTCTCTGCTGTCTGAATGTCTTCTAGGTGCAGCCTGGGGAGCTCAGCTGAGTGTCGTGAGCTGACACAGATGTGGACCCTGGCTTTATGGGGCGTATTACCACCTGGATTTTTGGGGGAGCTTAGCTGTATATCTCTTTAGCAGTGCTTCATCATCAAGCTTTTATTAGACTGCATCCCCACACAAGCTGGTAGAGAGTACCACCTCTGCATACAACCCTGGTGGAGAGTACTACTGCGTGATCCCAGAGGAGCCCTGCCCAGCTTTTTTGGGGTGCTTCCCTGGATGGTGTTTTTTGAGTGTTTCACTGCTTTCCTTTTTTTCTAGAACGCTTCACTGCCAGGAATTCCTTGGAGCCCTTCACAGTGCCACCAGAGAGGAGCCCGTCAGCGTGCCACCCCAGAGCAGCCCTACTTCACACCACCCCAGAGGAGCCCTTCATCACACCACCCATCTCTTCTTGGAGCCCTTCATCGTACCGACCAGTGGAGCCTCTCACCGCGACGCCCTATTAGAGCACTTCATCACACTGCCCCATTCTTCTTGGAGCCCTTCATCATGCCGTGCCTGAGGAGCCTTTCATCACATTGTCCCACATGACCCTTTCATGGTACTGCCCGTCTCTTTTTGGAACGCTTCAATGCGCGGGCCCTGAGGAGGCCTTCATGGCGTCACCCCAGATGAGCCTTTCATAGCGCAGCTGAGCTCCTCTCAGAGGGGAGTTCATCGTGCTGCCCCTAAGGAGCTGTTAATCGTGTCACCTCAAACGAGACATTCATCGTACTGCCGGGACCATCTTGAAGCCCTTTATGGTGCCACCCTTGAGGAGCCTTCCTTCGCATTGCCTGAGGAAATTTTCATCATGCCGCTGGACTCTTTTTGGAGCTTTTCGTCACGTCGCCCCTGCGGAGCCTTTTGTCACTCCGCGACCTCTTTTTGCTGTCTCTCACCGAATCGCCCCCCAGGAGCGTCTCACCGCATCGCCCCACGGGAGCGTTTTGTCACTCCACCGGGGTCCTTTTGGAGCCTTTTGTCGCGTTGCGCCTGAGGAGCCTCTCGTCACTGTGCTGGGCCCTTTTTGGAGCCTCTTGCCGCGTCGCCCTCCAGGAGCCTCATGCCGTGTCGCCCCCCCGAGGAGCCTCTCTTCGTGTCGCCCCCAAGGAGCCTTTCGTCACGTTGTGCCTGAGGAGTCGTTTGTCACATCGCCCGGCTGTATTCGGATCCTTTCGTCGCTTCACGCCCGAGGAGCCTCTCGCCACGTCGCCCGCCTCCTTCCGGAGCCTCTCGCCGCTTCGCGTCTGTGGAGTCTCTCGCCTCATCGCGCTCCAGCAGACTGTCGCCTCTCGCCGCCCGCCCCCTTTCGGAGCCGTTGGCCGCGCCGACCGCCCCCTTTTCGGAGCCGTTGGCCGCGCCGACCGCCCCCTTTTCGGAGCTGTTGGCCGCGCCGACCGCCTCCTTTTCGGAGCCGTTGGCCGCGCCGACCGCCTCCTTTTCGGAGCCGTTGGCCGCGCCGACCGCCTCCTTTTGGAGATTTTTCCCGCGCCGCCCGCCTCCTTTTGGAGATTTTTCCCGCGCCGCCCGCCTCCTTTTCGGAGCCTTTGGCCGCGTCGACCGCCTCCTTTTCGGAGCCTTTCGTCGCTTCGCGCCTGTGGAGTCTCTCGCCTCATTGCGCCCCAGCAGCCTGTCGCCATGTCGCCACCGAGGAGCCTCTCGCCGCGTCGCCCGCCTCCTTTCGGAGCCTCTCGCCGCGTCGCCCGCCTCCTTTCGGAGCCTCTCGCCGCGTCGCCCGCCTCCTTTCGGAGCCTCTCGCCGCGTCGCCCGCCTCCTTTCGGAGCCTCTCGCCGCGTCGCACCTGTGGAGTCTCTCGCCTCATCACGCTCCAGCAGCCTGTCACCGCGTCGCCACCGAGGAGCCTCTCGCCGCCTGCTTCCTTTTCGGAGCCATTGGCCGCGTCGACCGCCTCCTTTTCGGAGCCGTTGGCCGCGTCGACCGCCTCCTTTTCGGAGCCTTTCGTCGCTTCGCGCCTGTGGAGTCTCTCGCCTCATTGCGCCCCAGCAGCCTGTCGCCATGTCGCCACCGAGGAGCCTCTCGCCGCGTCGCCCGCCTCCTTTCGGAGCCTCTCGCCGCGTCGCCCGCCTCCTTTCGGAGCCTCTCGCCGCGTCGCCCGCCTCCTTTCGGAGCCTCTCGCCGCGTCGCCCGCCTCCTTTCGGAGCCTCTCGCCGCGTCGCACCTGTGGAGTCTCTCGCCTCATCACGCTCCAGCAGCCTGTCACCGCGTCGCCACCGAGGAGCCTCTCGCCGCCTGCTTCCTTTTCGGAGCCATTGGCCGCGTCGACCGCCTCCTTTTCGGAGCCGTTGGCCGCGTCGACCGCCTCCTTTTCGGAGCCTTTTGGCCGCGTCGACCGCCTCCTTTTCGGAGCCTTTTGTCGCTTTGCGCCTGTGGAGTCTCTCGCCTCATTGCGCCCCAGCAGCCTGTCGCCACGTCGCCACCGAGGAGCCTCTCGCCCTGTGGCTCCTTTCGGAGCCTTTTGCCACGTCGCCCGCCTCCTTTCGGAGCCTTTGGACACGCCGCCCGCCTCCTTTCAGAGCATCTTGCCGCGTCACGCCCCGGGAGCCACTCGCAGCGTCGCGCCCCGGGAGCCCCTTGCCGCGGCGCCCCCACCGGCCCCCCGTTGCGGCAACGGGTACCTTTTGGCGCCCCTCGCCACGGCGCCCCCGACCGGCCCCCCCTCCCGTCGACCGCCTCCTTTCGGAGCCTTTTCTCGCATCCACCGCCTCCTTTCGGAGCCTCTCGCCACGTCGCCCCCGAAAAGCCTCTCGCCATGTTGCCCCCCGGGAGCCTCGCGCCGCGTCGCCCCCGAGGAGACTTTTGCCACGTCACCTGCCTCCTTTCGGAGCCTTTTGCCGCGTCGCCCACCCCTTTTCGGAGCCTTTCGTCGCTTCGCGTCTGTGTAGCCTCTCGCCTCGTAGCGCCCCAGGAGCCTCTCGCCGCGTCGCCACCGAAGAGCCTCTCGCCGCATGGCCCCCGAGGATCCTGTTGCCGCGTCGCCCCCAAGGAGCTTTTTGGTGTTTCACCCGCCTCCTTCCGGAGCCTCTCGCCGCGTCGCCCGCCGCCTTCCGGAGCCTCTCGCCGCGTCGCCCGCCGCCTTCCGGAGCCTCTCGCCGCGTCGCCCGCCGCCTTCCGGAGCCTCTCGCCGCGTCGCCCGCCGCCTTCCGGAGCCTCTCGCCGCGTCGCGCTCAAGGAGCCTGTCGCCGTGTCGCGCCCCAGGAGCCTTTCACTGCGTCGGCCCCGAGGAGCCTTTTCCCGCGCCGCCCGCCTCCATTCGGGGCCTTTGGCCGCATCGCCCGCCTCCTTTCGGGGCCTTTGGCCGCGTCGCCCGCCTCCTTTCGGAGCATCTCGCTGCGTCACGCCCCGGGAGCCACTCGTAGCGTCGCGCCCCGGGAGCCCCTCGCCGCGGCGCACCCGGCGGGCCCCTGTCGCGGTGACGGGCTCCTTTTGGAGCCCCTCGCTGCGGCGCCCCCGACCTGCCCCCTATTTTGAAGAGAAGGTTGTGGTGGGAGCTGAAAACTACATCTTGACTAAACTAGCCAGACACGTCTGGGCTGCTGGAAAGTGTGGGCGTCAGGCAGCTCTCCAGGCAATCCTGATTCCTTTGGGGGCTGCCATTTCCCCTTTGCCCTCTGCCTCCCTAAAGAAAAGACTTCCCCAGAGGGTGAAGAAACGTGGCTTCTTCCAGGGAAAGCCTCACTGAGGCGTAAACAACAAGCTTGGGGACAGTGTGTGCTGAGGGGGGAGCTGTCTTGCAGGCCACAGGGAAGGTCAGGAATGATGCTGCCTGCTCAGCATGTTCAGGGCGCTGCACATCAGAAGGACACCATGGGTTCAGGCTGCTTCTTCCAGCTTTATTAAAATAGAGCCATGTTCCTGAGGAAAGCTGCACCTCCGCCTGGCTTAGGAGCACCAGCAGCACAGCGCTGGCAGGATGGGTCCTGCTCTTGGCTGCGCCCTTGGAGCACGCAGGATGAGGAGGGTCTGAGCTGCCAGGTAACGGACATAGAAGTCACTGTCTTCCTCCAAGGGCTGAAGGGCTGTGACCGAAACAGAGAGAGTCGAGATGAGCCCTCCCGTCTGCAGAGACCCCCGGGCATCGCCTCCAGACCATGCCAGCCCCACCCGCCCCTTTCCCTGGCCAGGAGCGAGCTGCTGCACAGGAATGCCCCAAACGGCCCTGACAGGCTTCCCCGCCGCTGAAGCCGTTCCCTGGCGCGCGGCAAGGCTTGGCAGCACCCTGCCCACGATCTGTCCCCTGCCCCAGCAGCCCCGGCCAGCACAGCACTGCCCCTACTCACCGCTGCAGATCTCGGGCAGCTCCCCCGGGCGTTGGCCCCTCAGGGTACGCGCGGCAAGCCCTAGGCACAGAGCTCCGTCAGACCCCCTGCTCCCCAGCATGCTCCCAGCGGCGCGGCCCCCGGCCCTGCGGGCTCGGCTGCACGCCCTCCTCCCCCTCAGCAGGGCTGACCCCAGGTAGCGCCCAGGCTACCCCAGGAGCTGAGGGGTGGGACTGAGCAAGGCGGCCACCGAGCCCACCCGCGCGGGAGAGGGAGGCCCCAGCCCTGCGCGGGGCAGCCGGGGCTCTGGCAGCCCCAGGGCTGCTCCTTGCTGCCAGGGCAGCAGTGGGGACTGGGGCCGGGCTGCCAAAAGAGGGACCCCGGGGCCTGTGGCTCACCGATGAACCTCACGGCCTCCTCTCGCAAGCTGGCCTGAGCATCTCTCAGGTACGGCAGGCTCCCCGTCAAGTATTCTTCAGCCCTGCTCCTGTCCCGCACCAGCTGGAGAGAGCACGAGGGTAGGGGCATGTCCCAGAGCCTCCCCAGTTGGCCGGAGCAGGCCCTCCTCCCGGCGCCTCCCGTTCCCCTTGCCCCCCGCCAGGCCAGTCCCATCTCCCAGCCAGGAGCCCTGTGGGGCTGATGTTGAGAGAGAGCCATAGGCAGAGGGCTCTGGTCCTCACCAAGCACTCTCCAATCCTCCATGTCTGCCACGTCTGGGTAAGGTACTTGAGCTGTTTCCACTTGAGGAGCTCTGCACTGGCGATGAGGGCTTCCCCAGAGACCTGCAGAGCGGCAGAAGCTGGCAGATGGCACCGCAGCCCGGGGAAGGAGACCCGGCATCCCCCTCCGCTTGGCCGTTGTTCCTGGGGTGATCCTGCCCTTAGGGAGCCGGGACACGGCCTGGCCCAAACGTCTGGGGGTCTCCTGGGCACAGCCATGGGGGGCAGGGACTGAGGCTCAAAGCCTTGGCCTCCGTCTCCCGCAGGCACAGCAGGGAAGCCTGTACTCATGCCTCGGGCCACGAGCTGCTGCCGAGCTCTGCTGTACCAGGTAGGGCGGGTGTTGGAAACATCCCTGCCAGCTGTAGTTCTGTAAACTTGCGTGCCTTTCTAATCACCAGCCTCCAGAGGAGGAACTGAAAAGAGGGACGTCAGAGATTGACAGAGGCAACATCTTGCTACAAGCCCGTCACTGGTATGCAATCAGGAAAATCCACGGTAACTGGGGGAAAAGTAAAGGCGGCCGGGGGAGACCGCGACCACCCACTCAACGGAGGGACTACGCAAAGTGCCCCCCGCCACCTGCTAAGAGCACGTGTGCTGATTCACAGAGCAAGCGAGGCTAATTTAAAGATAACTGACCAGTAACAAGTGTTACGGCAGTCACTAGCCAGAGAGTGCAGATTTAGGTGGGTTTTTCCAAATTCAGTAACCAGATAAGTACGTAGTCGTTCCTTTGCGCGGTGTGCTAGCTTTGCGGGATGTCACCAGGCACCCACAGCTGCGCAAACATGCATGAAAAACCCACCTCTGCTCTGTGTGCATATTGGCGTGTTGCACAGCGGGTACACGACCCCGCTTTTGGGACAGCAGTGGTCCCGGTGCAGGGATGGAGGGGAGCTCTGCCCTGTCCTCGGTGACGCGGGCCGTTGGCCCCCGAGCTGACACACGCTGCCAGAGTCCGACTGCCAGCAGCATTGCCCCTGTCGCCAGGGGGTCAGCACGCCCTTCCCTGCGTCACTGGCCAGCTTTGGAGTCTCTACCTTGGCCACGCTGTCATTCTCATCACGCATGTGAAAGAAGAGCGGGAGCAGGCCCCTTCGCACCGTCATCTCCATCGTCCTCTTATCATTCCGCACCACAGCCTGCAGCACGTTTCTGAAGAGGCTGATGGAGTCCTCTCTTATCTGGCTGGACTCCTGGCAGGGAGAAGGAGAGGGGGACTTGAAAAGAGCCACCCCCTGCTTACTGCGAGCATGAGGCCACGGGCATGAGCGTGGCAGATGTGAGGGGAGAGGCTCAGGGCTCGGGCTCTGCGCACGGGAGCTGCGGGAATCTCTGGTGCTGCCTGGCAGCGCAGCTTGGGGAGTCCTCGGGGCTCTGAGCGCAGCTCTCGGCCTGCAGGTGCTTTGCACAGGGGCCGGGCTGGGCCCCGGCACAGGGGGCTCAGGTCACCCGGAGGCATCAGCCTCTCCAGGGAAGCTGTGCCGGGCTGCAAAGTCCAGAAGCCATCCCAGGGGAGAGCCCAGGGGAGCGAGGAGGGCAGAAGGCCCTGCCCGCGGGGCTGCCCACAGGCCACTGTCCTTGCCCAGCGCCCGTCTGCGGGGCTCAGGCTCCCAGAGCAGCCTTACGTCATCAAAGCGGGGCAGGAGCTGCTCCGCCAGCTGCACAGCGATGGGGCTGGCCTCCTTCCTCCTCAGGCGACCCATCACGTTTCTGAGGACCTCCAGGGCCTTCATCTGGATATCTGTAGAGCCACTGTGCAGGACCTCCATCACCTCTGGCAGGAGGACCCGTATTTTTCTTGCCTGTATGAAAAAGAGGGTTTCCTTTGTGTGAAAAGGTCCGTGCCTGGAAAGCTCCCCAGGCAGCCACCAGGCCCCTGGCACCCTGGCAGGGAGGCCATTTGCAGCAGTCACCCCACCGCCTGACTCCCAGCCGAGGCCAAGCCACCGCCTTAGCCACCGCCCCAGCCCGCGGCGGCCGGCATGGCTCCCTTGGCTATGCCCTGCTCACCGAGTCAGGTCTCTCCGACAGCGTGATGATGCCTGTGAGCAGCAGTGAGAGCACCGTTGGGGTGGGACGCTTCACAACATTCCATTCTTCGCAGTGTAGAGGAATATCCTCATCTTTCAAATCATTGCAGGCCAGCAGCTGTAGGAAACCCAGCAGTGAGCGAGCGGCAGAGCCGGTGGGGCTCCCCGCACTGTGCAGCTCCGGGTTCCTACCGGCAGCTGAGGACAAGGGCACCGGGGCTTTCTCTGGTAACTCACAGGCAAGCGAAGCATGCAGGCATTCCCTGGAAAAAGGCAGAAAGGCCTGTTCTGCCAGTCCTGGCGTTGGGCGAACAGCTCCCTCAAAATGTTCTCCAAAGTCTGGCGCGTGGAGAACATCGCCTCCCAGATGGCCATGTCAGTGCTGCAAGCCAGAGCGCTCTGTCAGCAGGGCTGCCTCGGCCGCAGCAGCAGGGCCTGGGACAGCCCTGCAGGACGCAGAGCCTGCCCCTCGCTTGGGGTGCCCTGGGCAGCAGGGGAGGGCTGAGGTGGTGTTCCCCGGGGGGCTGGGAGGAGCGTGGTGGCGCGGCCGTGCGCTGGCTTGGCCAGCTTTGGCTCCTGCGGGCCTGGCCGCCCCACCAGGGCTGGAAAGCGTGGTGGGGTGGGGGGCCCTGGTCCTCGGGGGTGTCCTGCAGTATTCCTTGGGTCGGGCAGCCGGAGAGTCTTGGGGCCCCTCTGCCCGCAGGGAACACGGCCTCATGGCTTTTGGGGCCAGTACCTGTCTCCTGGTGGAGCGATCTCCAACAGGTTGATGACCACCTGCATAGGGTAGTGGTCGGTCAGCAGGAGAAGGAGTGAGCCCAGTCTCTGCCGGGCTGACTCCATGTTGATGCATTGCAGGTTTTTGTGGATGTGGCTCATGATCTTTGGCACCTGGAGGGGACACAGGTGAGGACGGTGCTGGCACTGGAGCACATTTCCTCAGCTGCCCTTTCCATCCCTCTCTGCTGGCTGAAGGTGGCCTCAGGTGCCCAAGACACCTGGTTTTAGGAGGGAGGGAGGAACAAGGCCTGACAGGGCTCAAGGGCAGGGCAATCCAGCCACAGGCCACTTACATCCGCCAGCCAGAAGTCAGGGTATCTCATGACCAGATCTAGCATTTTTCTTGCCGCCTCCTTGTCAAAGATGCTGGAGTCTCTCATCGCTTCGATGGCCACAAGGACGATGTCTGTCCTCTCAGAAAGGTGGAGGTATTTTGCAAAGTCCTATGAGAGGCAGGAAGGGAGCGAAGACATGTCGCACCGAGTGCCCTGATGGCGCTGCTCAGCTGGACAGTGCGAGCAGCCCTGGCGAGAGATGCCGAGCGGTGCTGAGGAAAGCTGGAAGCAGGGGCTGCAGTCACTGCATGGGGGAGGATGAGAAGAGGGGGCCTCCAGGGTAAGGGAGGAGGCTTGGGCTCCTGGGCACAGCACGCTGGCCGCACAGAGACCCAGGGCTTGCTGGTGGCCAGGAGGGCTGGAGCTGCTGCTGGGACGCTGGAGTGCAGCCCTCGCTTGGGGACAGCAGGAACCCTCTCACCAGGGACAGTGAGGCCACGCCAGCCCCACTGATGCTGGATGCCTTTGCTCACACAAGTTCCCTGCCGATGCCATGGACAAGAGTCCCAGCAAGGGGGGAGATCATTACCATGGTAAGGTCGTTGGCGAAGGGCGGACACTGGAAAGAGGTGCCCTCGCGTTCCCAATGGAGATGTTCTGCTTTTTCCTTTAGCATTGACCTTCCTAAACAGCAGGGGAAACACAGAAGAGTCGGTAAGACACAGCAGCTTTGCCAACAAGCTTAGCAAACCGCCCTGAGGTCTGCTTGCAAGATGGCCAGGCACAAGCGGTCAAGGAGATTTCTGGAGGGCGTCAGGAACAGCTTCTCGCTACAAGCACTGGAGGGACCAGCTGGGGTGATGCACAGATGGATTTGCTCTTCACTAACAGGGAAGACGTGGCTGTGGGACACGATAACTGATGGTAATTGATGGTAGCTTTGGCTGTGGGGACCACGAAACAGTGGGCTTCAAGATCCTGAGTGGAGGGAGGAAGGAGAGCAGCAGAGAACAGATCCTGGACTTCAGGAGAGCACTCAACTTCTGCAGCAAAACAACAGCTGGGATGCTATGGGAAGAAGCTCGAGGGGCAAAGGAGATCAGGAAGAGATGCAGACCTATCAGGAGATGTCTGTGTGTGGAGAGATGCAGCTCACCACCACCTCTCTTACTTTCTTGCTTTTGGATGAATGCATAGAGGCGACGAAGAGCATCCCAAGCTGCACAGCTTGTTTCTTGCTTGGAAAACTGGTTTTTCCTCATTGATGTAGGCACTACAGGAAGATTTTAATGGGGGCAGGGGGATTCAGCAATGCCTTTCTTGTCTATGTGTATTATTTTGGTGGAGGCTTTTTGTTTTACTAAGTGGTGGAGCCAGAGGACTGAGCTCTCAAAGTTTTTTGGTGTTCCCGCCTTGCCCCAAATCTACTTTTTTTCTAGCACTGTTGGTAGCTCAGTTTGAACTACAATTTTAAAGGTTGCTAATGCTTCTTTTTCCTGTGCTTGAAAGAAACATTGGCATTAGGAAAGCCTTTTATTTTGCTGGAAGGGGCTTGAATGAAGGGGAATTACACTTCATACCTGCAGTATCACTGTCTTAAACCATTTTTTAATGTTCTTTTGAATTAAGGCAGTCTTAAACTTCATTAGTCTGCTACTCACTTTAGGTGGGGTTTTTTTTGATTCTTTTGATGTACAGTGGTTAAATACAGGTTGTCTAAATCACTTGAGAACAGTATCTCAGTTATCAAACCACTTGGTTGTCTCAACAGCAATTATGGTGTATTTGCTATTACAGTAGTACCTCTTTCCATCCCTGTATATCACTGTAATTGTGTTCAGTTCACAACAAAGCCGAAGTCTTGGTGACTGTATTTTTGCACAATTAAACTTGTAACATACTGTGGGAAAAGCGTGTAAAAAAAGTTTTAGTATGCTTCAGGACAGGTGACTGGAGCCATGTGAATTTGGTGCTTTTTTGGATGCAATCTGAAATGGAGCAGGGGAAGCAGTTCTGGTGTGGCTCTGGCTCCCCTGTGAACATCTGCCTGTGATAAATGCATTAGTCCCAAACAGGATTCCAATTTAAGTTTACAATTTATTAAATGAATAGAGGCAAGCAAACAGCGCTGGGTGCGCCGGGAGTCTCCGCTCCACCAAGACGCACACCTTCACTTCTTACAATTCTTTCCTTTATACTCTCTAGGCTTCGTTTCTCGCCTTTCTCCGCCTTTTTCTTGGAAGATGACTCTTTCTCTAAGTACGTCACCACTTCCCCGGTCTGCGCATGCTTCATCTTTTTCTAGGTGGTTGTCCGGTGGTCGTTGGGAGGAAGATGCTCCTCTTCGTCAGTGCACTCTACATGACCTCTCTGTTTGCGCAGGCGCTCCGTTATTCTACTTCTATTATGCTACCTTATTTGGCTATACATTTTCTCAACATTTCTGCGGTTATCTACAACACGGGTTTGCACTAGTATATCAGGAACTAACACATCTCAGGAGGCTACATAAGCTACACATATCAATGGAGTTACCCAAACTATACTTATCAGGAAGTTACGTAAAGACTACCACTCCCCTGTTTATGGTCATGCCCTACATATATTCCTTTATTTCAATATAAATGACATTTGCTTCAAGCTTATATTCACTAGATTTTCTTTACACGAATCACTCATTCCTCACATGCCCAATCGTGGTTGAAAATAGACCTACAACTACACGCAAGCTTTTCAGCTGGGTGGCAAAATGTAAATGTTCTCTGCTTCAAATAAAATGGCCATTGCTGCAAACTGATATTAGGCTGCTTTTGGATCTTTTGCCAATTGTGTGTCAGAAGCTTCTCTCAAAAACTGTAGATAGCGAAAATACAAACATTGGGAAAGGGCAACTGTTCCCACTTTGGAGAACATCAGCGCCTGTTGGCCGGTGACTTACTGTTTGCTAAAGCTATTTCACACAGAATGAATCTGCTTGGTGTTTTTTTCACAGCGTCTGATAACTTCTGTGCCTGTAGCCTTCCTCAGGCCGAAGCGCTCTGTGTCGTAGCGTTGTCTTGTAAACGGCTGTTTAAGCTGCCCTCAGGCGCCGCCACTCTATGAAAGCTGAACCGGCTTTTTCTCCTTGGAGGCGCCCGGTCAGATTTCTCTCCGTGCCCGAGCGGCAGGCGGGCGCTGCCGGGCGGGAAGCTCTGCCCGGGGCTGCTCTCGCCTCTGCCCGGGGCTGCCGGCGCCCCCTCCCCTCTCCCCGGCGGCGGGTGCACGCGCGGCTTCGGGAAGCTTCGCGCGGTAACGGCCGGCGCGAGGCGAAGGGGGGCGTCGTTGCCAAGCAACGGCCGCCGGCGCGCGGCGCTTGCGTGTGGCGCTGCCCGCGGGCTGGAGCGTCCGGAGCAGCGCTGCCCTGAGGAGGAGGAGGGCGCTTTCGGGGCGGACGTCCGGGGGAGCGGGCAGCTGGTCGCGAGGTACAGGCGAGGAAGGCACTTTGCTCCGGGGAACGGGCGGCGGGCAGCCTGCCTAGAAGTCCGGGGCCCGGGCCCGGGCCCTGCCCTGCCGTCGGGGCCCGGCGCTGCAACGGGCACCAGGTGTGCTCCAGGCTGTGCGACATGGGCGTCGCAATGGGTGTTTGAAACGTCAGACCCCAGCAGTTCAGAAGCTGAGCACTGGAGTGGGAGGCTGGGGGCCTCAGGTGCTGCCTGCTTCCACCTCAACAGAGATCAATATCCCCCACCTCCCTTGGCATTTGGAAACTACCGGAGTTGTGTTAGTGTTGAAAGAAGGGGCAGGTAAGAAGGTTCGTAAACGTATTCAAAACCTGTTCTTCAGGCGGAATTATTTGTGTGGAGTGAATGCAGCCTGGCCCAGGCACTGAGCTGCACCTGGGGGGCAGAAACGAGCCAAGGGTTTTGTGCTCGGGGAGCTCCGGTTTCCCTGTGCTGGACATGGGGAGAAGGGTGTGTAAATCACCCCCGAGCCAAGCAGGAGCTGCCTGAGCAGGCTTGATTCTGGCATTGCCCAGTTTTGCGGTGCTTGCCTGAAAAGGTGGCGTGGAGTCCTCTTTTCAGAGCGGTGTCACAAATGTGGCTTTGCTTGTGGTGTGGGTGCCTGTGATGTGCGGAAACAAACTTCACAACTCAAAAGAATTATAAAGCAGGTATGTTCATTATGGTGCCGGGTGCAAGGGGGATCGCTCCTCCTAACTGCACACCGTTTCGGTAAGCAGGCAAATACTTATTACACAAAAGCATACATATTCCTATGATTACGCAATACAAAACATACATGTGAAGTGAGGCGGAGTGGTTCCAAAGGTTTGTGTCAGTAGTTTATGTTATGGATGATCTGGTGGTCGTTTACTTCTTCAGGGGTGTTATCTTCCTTTTTTGTCATTTAGATGAACTTCAGTCATTTACACGTGCTCTCTTCTTACTTGATGATTTCAGCAGTTGTTAACAAGTTCTACCCGGTTCTGTGATAAGACTATCATTGCAGTTCCTGTTATCACTTCCTTTGTTTAGCAAGTCAGTCGTTGACAGATATCAATATCTAAGTGTCTAAAAGCAGATAGTTATGTCTCTATATCAGTTCCCGCCTTTTCTTTCCCCTAAGCAAATTCTTTGGCTTTAAAAAGTGGTTCGTTATGTTTCATCATTATTTTTAGGGCCCATTTTTGTCCAGTAAGTTCCTTTAGTTTACACCAAAGGATAAGATTTACTGTTGTTAATGTTATTATATGTTATCACAGTTACCAAATTCAACCCTTTTAGACCATTTCCCAAGCTTCCCGTATTCCCAAAATAAGCATCTGTCCAAGGCCAATCCCAAGCACTTATCAAGTTACAGTTTAGTAGCGTCGTAAGAGTCCATATCATCGCTTTTGAATGCGAAGCTGCGATGGTCCCATAGGTGTCCATTCCCATTGTGGCTTGAGGGGCTTCCTTCACTCTGGTGTGATGCACCTACGAGGTCTGTTCTTTAATCTTGATTGCCGTATGGGATGTTAGCAGCACCTGGAAGGGGCCTTCCCACTTCGGTTCCAGAGGTGGTTCTGTAAAGGACTTTACATACACATAATCACCAGGCTTAATATCATGCACCGGCCCATCAAGACCTCGGGCTCTGGTTCCCAAGACCAGTTTCTCTGTCTCCTGAAGTTGTTTTTGTAGGCTTAACACATAATCAGATAACGTTGAATCTCCAATCTGAGTTGATATTCTCGCCTGTACAATATAGGGTCTCCCGTACAATATTTCAAAAGGGCTCAACCCCTCTTTAGTTCTGGGCTTAGTTCTAATACTCAGGAGTGCCAAAGGTAATGGTCGTGGCCAAGATAATCTGGCCTCCTGCCCTAATTTTACAATCTGTAACTTAATTAAGTGGTTCATCTTTTCCACTTGACCACTTGCTTGTGGCCTATATGAGGTATGTAACTGCCAATCTATTCCCAGGAGTTTACTAACTTGTTGAACGATTTTTGCAATAAAATGTGGTCCTCCATCCGAGGAGATTGTTGCAGAAACCCCGAATCTCGGTATTATTTCCTCAAGTAGTGCTTTGGTTACCTCCCTAGCCGTATTAGTTCTACAAGGGAAAGCTTCTGGCCAGCCCGAAAAGGTTATCTGTTAGTACTAACAAATACCAAAACCCCGCTTTTCTTGGGAGTTCAGAAAAGTCTATTTGCCAATTTTGACCTGGAACTTTCCCTTTATCAATACTTCCAAATTTTACAAGATTTTCTACCTTTGGATTATTCTTTAAGCATATTTCACATCTATTAACCATAGTTTTTATAGTTTGATACAAATCCTGGCTACTGTTTGCTTCATAAGGGAATTATACAAGGCTTCAGTTCTCCAATGAGTCTTGTCGTGTTCTGCTTTTACCGGTTTCCATACTATTCTAAAGGGAACTATTATTCCGTTATCTTTTAATTTTTCCCAACCTGATGATTCGACATCTGCTTCGGAATCTTTAATTAATCTAAGATCCTTGTCATCATAATTGACCAAGTCTGGTAGTGGCAAAGCTCTTTCAGGAATCAAACTTAATACCTCACCTTGTTCTGCAGCTCTTTTTGCCTCATAATCTGCCGATTTAATTCCCCACTTCCTGAACAGAGTTACCCTTTTGGTGCCCCTTGCAGTGCATAATTGCAACTGCTGAAGGCGATTGTACCGCATCCAAAAGTCTTAGGAACATGTCAGCATGCTTAATGTGTTCTCTCTGGGCTGTCAAAAGTCCCAGTTCCTTCCAGATAGTCCCATGGGCATGAACTACATACACCAAAGGCATATTTTGAATTTGTCCAGGTATTCACTGCAGTCCTTCAACAAGCTCTAATGCTCTTGTCACCGAAATCGGGAATAAACCTCGTAACACCAATGTAGTGTTAAAAGGCAGGCATTCTTTATTCACGGCGCCGGGAACACGCGGGATAGCTCCTCCTAAATCGTGTTCCCCGATCAGTTCAAAAGTTAAACATTTATAGACATATGATTACAAAATTAATACATATTCATCAAGTATCCATACAATGATTGGTTAAGTATTCCTCGCCTACCATGTAAATGACCACGCATGCTCACTATGATTTCTTGGGATTTTTCTTCCTTAATCTTTTGAGTCGGAGGGTTTCTTGAGTGGGTGGTCTCTGAGTCGGTGGTCGCGATCTCCCCCTGCCGGAATTACCTTTCCTACAAAGTTCACTCCAAGTATAGCGCTTTGTCAAAAACATGACAGACTCTTGGCTCAGAGCAGTGAATCTGCAGCTTATCAGTTTCATTGTGCCTTCGAGTTCTCTATATCTCACAGAGCCTGGCCGCGGTGTCTCCACTCCGCTCCCCCCCGCCTCCGTACAGTTTCTCCTAGAATCAGCACACCAAGCTCTCCTGGTGTGGCAACATCTAAAGTTAGAGGCCTAGGGAACTCCCGTGGACTGGATTCCTTGCATACCAGCCGCACTACACTCTGGATGCTTCTTCAGTGCTGTATCTTTCTTTAAAATATGGATATAAGTACAGCAAAATTACATTTCATCGAAGTTGTTCCTTCTTCCTATCTACTCATTATTAAAACAAAATAGTACTATGATCACAATGTTACACCTTAATTCCTTGATAACTAAATCAAGATGGAAAGGATTAAATGGGCTCTTGAGCAGCATTGCTGGTGCATAACACTAATGCGTAACCTATTCCTATAGTTATGTTTTTTATTACTATCCTATTTTCTAATTATCGTTTGATTTCCCCATCACCTTGGTTACACTCTCACTAAAGCAATTAATTCAGCTGTTTGTGCAGATGTACGCTTAGGGAGTGACTTTGCTTCCACCACTTGGTCTGTGGTGGTCATGGCATACCCCACCATTCGAGCTCCAGTCTTTACAAAACTACTCCTGTCGGTGTACCGAGTGTGTTCAGCCGCCTCCAGCGGCTCCTCCTTCAGGTCAGGCCTGCTTACACACGGTCTCAATGGTTTCTATGCAGTCATGCACGACAGTACGTCATCCTGTTCCATCAGGACTGCTTGATATTTCAGGAACCTTGATGGTGAGAGCTGATGTCCTCCTTTTTGTTTCAAAACGGAAGTTGCAGCATGGGAAGTGTGCACAATCATCTTTTGCTCCAAAGTGAATTTTCAGGCTTCTTGAATAATCAAAACAACGGTGGCCACTGCCCGAAGGCGTGATGGCCATCCTTTTCTGACGTCATCCAATTGTTTGGTAAAGTACGCTGCTGCTCCCTTGTGAGGACCCAGCCTCTGGGCTAGAATTCCCAAAGCCACTCCTTGCCTTTCATATGAGAACAGCCAGAAGGGCTTTGTTATATCAGGCAGGCCCAGAGCTGGAGCTCTCATTAGCTCCAATTTCAGTTCTTTTAATGCCCTCTTGGCTTCATCAGCCCATACTAATTGCATCTGGCTATTTTTCAGTAGTTCATACAGATGTTTA